>NC_053163.1:122368732-122576232 GCF_016835505.1 Polypterus senegalus | reverse complement strand
CATTTCTCCTCCAAACATGGTGTGTACAATGACATCCAAAGAGTTCAATTTTGGTCTCGTCTGACCAGACTATATTCTCCATGTAGTTCATTGGCTTGTCCAAATAATATGAAGCAAACTTTAAATGAACCGTGACATGCTTTTTCTTCAGTAGTGGAGTCTTGTGTAGTGAGCGTGCATAAAGGCCATGGCAGTTGAGTGCATTACTTATTGTTTTCTTTGCTAATTCCAGGTCTTTCTGAAGCTCTCCATGAGTGGTCCTTGACTCTTGGACAACTCTTCTGATTATTCTTGTTACTCCTGTCAGAAATCTTGTGAGGAGCACCTGGTCGTGGCCAGTTTATGGTGAAATGGTGTTACTTCCACTTCCTGATTATGGCCCCAATGGTGCTCACAGGAATATTCAGAAGTTTAGAAGTACGTCTGTAACCAGTGCCTTCAGTATGTTTTGCAACAATAAGGTTGTGAAGGTCTTGATAGAGCTCTTTGCTTTTACCCATCATGAGATGCTTCTTGTGTGACACCTTGATAATGAGAAACCTTTTTATAGGCCATCATTTAGGACTAAACCAGCTCATAATCATTTGCACTGATAGGGGCAGTATTGCTTTCTAAATACTGACAGTTTTCAGCTGGTTTCTTGGCTTTCCATGTCTTTTTGCACCTCCTTTTCTTCATGTGTTCATTACTTATTCCCTGTGTCATTCCACTTTATTACACATAACTTAATTTATGGACTTCTTTGTTTTCATTTCTTAGTATATGTGGATTACTTGGGTTGTTACCGACATCTGGTGAGAATTTTATGTCAATAGCCCTATTAGAAATATGTTTACTGAGAAAAATGTTGACGTTTTCAATACTTATTATTCTCGCTGTATGTACCTGAAGTACAGTATGAGTTTAACACATCCTAAACAATGGCCAGCATACAGACATTTATCATTTGGCTCTCTCATGTGTGTATGGCCATCTTAGCCTACTCACCAGTATTGGTCAGTTAGCTGGAAAAGTGAATCGTCAATCTTTGTGCCATGGCAGTGTGGTGCCTGGTACACTCTGCAAGGTACCATGTGTTAGAGCGTGTTTTTTATGGAAGATGTTTAGCTAGCCTTGACATCCAGGAGCAGATCCTGCAGGTCATTTCTCCTTATGGTTCCTTTGCAGTTGTCTCTGAATGACGTGAGTGTTGAAATCTGCCCATCAGTATAGTTAGGTAGTTGGTAAGCAGATTTCCTGGATTCAGGGTGCATTCAGGCCTCTTCGCCTTTTTAATGTTTTTCTGTGTTGCAGCCTTGTGATAAAATCTTTTTAGTTAATTTTTTCCACATCAGGGAACACTCAATACCCCAGAATGAGAAAGCAAAAACAAGGTTTTAACATTTTTTGTTAATATTAAAAATAAAAAAACTGAAATATCAAATAATGAAAAAACATTTTAAAGTAAAAAACAAATGAAGTGATTTTATTACGTGGGTGCAACATAACAAAATGAAAATCAGTGAAGGGGTCTGAATAGTTTCTGAATCCACTGTATTGTATGTATGTGCAACAATAAATTTTCCTCCTTGCCACTTCCTGTTAATCAGCACAAGCTTCTGTTGTGTGGACCCCATCTGCAAGCTTATGAGTGGTCTCCAAACACCCCTGGAGTATCTGATCCTAGAGTCAGTGCGGTGTGTATACAAGGATTCCACTTCATCTACCGATTGCCTTTGAGCCAGGGTACAAACTGCATCTCCTTCACTTTTTAGAAGTGTTTCTAATGCCACAGTACCTTTCTGTTGTTGACTACGCATTGCAGTCGACTTCTTGTTTCGCTAGGCTTCATACAATTGCTTATAAAAATCCTCACCACATTTATTTATTTTGATAATCGCTGATTTATGCTGAAAAGTGCCCACTAAAAGGCACAGTTAGGAATTCGGTGCACCTTTTAAGATGTAGAGTGCTTTACACTCTTCATCTGTTTTTGCTGATAATGGCTTATTTTCTGTGCTAAGTTTGGTTTTATTATGTGGGAGTGAAGATGTGGGATTGTGTTAGAGCAGGATGTTCCAGGAAACTCAATGAATATTGCAGTGATGAGAGAATACCGCCATCAAATTGACAGAAAATTCTCCCAAGAGCTGTCCAAGTGGATTTTCTATATATCATAGTGAACAGATTAGAAAACATTTTGTAGTACACTCCAGGCAACAGGATTGGGAGTAAATGCCAGGTGAGGGGGTACAAATTAGAAAAGTACAAATACTGATTCAGCTGAAGAGGCTGAGAGGACACCATTTACATAAGTATGAAATAGCTTTTAAGGAAATGGAGAAGTAGGGACCACATCAGTTTGTGTTTTTGCAGGCATAAATAACTCTTAACAGGTAAGTAGGAAATTTAGCAATTGTGGCATTGCATGTAGACATGTGCTTTTTAAGTTTTCAAATTAACTTCCAAAGTCATGATTATTCTTGAACAGATTCAGAGAGCCATGGCATGTGCAGTATACTACCCCACAATTAGTAGTGCTCCGAGAAATGCTTTCTGTAAGATATAAAGTTTTCCGGTGTTAGTGGAAAGGTGGCAACAGGGTCTCTATTATTATTTTCTTACATTTTCAGTCCTACATCAAGGATTCATACAAACATAATGTCATGAAAGTTTAGGGAAAAATTAAAGGTAGACCCACTTAAAAAGCAGGGCATACATTACCTTGGTACTGATCCCAGGGGCAAACTCGCACACTTAGACAGTTAAACATTTTCATTGGAGGTACACCCTATCAGTTTGGAATAAAGTCAGTCTCTTTGTTTGCTTTGAACCCTTGTAATATGTGTATATATTTAATATGCCCCTGTGCTCTGTGCAAATATATTTTATAAATCTGCCTTTTTCTACTCACATTGAACAGTTGACACAGAGCCAGATTTAGCACAGGGGTTCACCATTTAGAACTGCTTGTTAAGCATTATAAGACAAGACAGTTAGGGACAACTGCAAAATGGGCAGTCAGACTGAGGACCATTGTATACTATTTTTGTGTGTCAAAGTCAGCATGAAACTATCTTCTTTTGCCTTGTTTGGAATGGCATAATTCACCTAAGTGGGGGACTGCACACGAGGAAAGAGTATAAAGCCTTGGAACATTGCCCAGCACACCTTTGAAGCCGACGGACGGATGGAAGATAACGTCATCCAATCCTGAAAATCCTTCCACTGCAAGGCAACAATGGTAGACTCTACACATCGGGCCCCCACTCCTGAACTGCGTTCTTGCCATTGTCTTCCTTCGCCTGTTATGCAGCGTAAGCTGTCATTAAACAAAGTTAATTCTCCTATGTGATTTCTTACCGCCCTATCACTAAGGGAGGGCATCGCCTTCTTATATGATATCTATATCGATTCGGGTTATGTAACATGCTGCAATTACTAAAGAACTCATTCCCAGGGAGCTAACAACCCTGTTGAATACAACCCTCCCCCACCATAACTCATTGTCTATGGAAGAGGAGCGAAAGTTTTAGATTCGTCAAAAGTTTCAGTCACCAGATATCTCGATGATCGGTCTGTGTGTTTGTCTGTCTGTCACAGTTTCTTGACAACAGTCTAGAGCTAAAACGGCTGGACAGAAAATTCTAAACTCAAAATTAAAGCCTGTTATGAGATGGCAATGTGCTCATTATTTTTTGAGCCAAATTGTGAAAGAGAGAGAGGAACCCTCAAATACCTTAATTCTGCAGTTAATGACTAATTTTTCTCACCTTTTTATGATCAGAAGGATTAGCTTCAGAGTGGTAATTACTGAAATGTTATGGAACAGTTAAGGTAACTTGGTTCCTAGTTTGCAAAGCCTACTGACACTCACAACTGGAGTTTATTAATTTCTATTTACATTTTTTTAAATTCATTTTCAGATATTATGCCTTCTAAAAAGAGAACCAATTTATATCCAAAATCTGTAGATTCCAGAAGAAAGTTTTTGATGTGGGATTCTGAAAGTCAAGAACAAAAAACAACCATTTGAACCCAGCCCATACATTGAAAGTCAGAGCTCTTCACAGGCACATAATAGAAGATGAAATATTAATGGGTGACAGAACACGTCAAATCATTGTTATCACAAGAATACCTCTGATTCCCAATAAATTTCTGTAGTCTTTTAATCATCTGTAATTTCCAATTTGCGTCTGTTGAGTCTCGATTGCTATGACCATGAACAAGTCAGACATAAGACTTGCAGGCATTGCTTTAAGAACAGGTTTTTTTGCTCATGTGCAGTTTTATGTTGCTTGATCACAAGTGAGGTCAAACAGGTCTTATGCTTATATACACTCCATGAAATACAGCAAAAACTGTGGTTTACAAAGAATCAATCGCTTGACGTATGATGTTTATTTACCTTTTAATAACTTCTATATAAATAAAACTATACTTATTATTTCAATTTAATTGTAATATTTCCATATATATATAATGTTATATTATAAAGTCATGTCATTTTCTAACCCCAAACCGGGGTCTGGGGGGTAATGGAGTTTATCCCAGCTAACATAAGGTGCAAAGCAGGAACAAATCTTAGACAGGGCACCAGTCCATCGTAAGTGGAACACACACTAAATTTACACTAGGGCTAAATTTACGGCGCCTATTCCCCTAGCCTACACGTCTTTGGACCGTGGGAGGAAGAACATGCAAACTCCATGCACCCTGGTCTCTTTACTGTGAGGCAGCAGCAGTACCACTGTGCCACCATGCCACCCATGTGTTAAAAAATGAAATAAATATTGATTTATTTAAGAAATTTAATCAAATGCTGTTTATACTTCTATAGTTTGAAATACTAATATAGCCATCATAGGTGGGTAACTCGGCTAGTTAGTAATGAGTTTTAATGGAGAAAGTCATTTAAAATGGGATGAGCTGAACAAATAGATTGTGGATCATTTTTTTTCTAACTCAATTCATTTATTTCAAAACAAAACATTGCAACAGAACACAATGCAAACAAATTTAAATAACCTCACAAGTGTAATAATATGCCTTGAAAGCCATTTGTGAAAATCAGTACTCAATCTCCACCTGAATAAGAAGGTTTTATGACTAGACAACCCCATCAGGAATGGTTGAGAGTAGGCCTGACAGGTTAACTTTAGGATTACTGAAAAAAATCTGAACTGATCCTTGTGTGGAGAAGCAGATTTTTTTCCACTTTGAGGTCACAGAGAGTTCTAGAGGATGGATTTGGATTTAAGAGTCTGTTTTGTAAACTGTATAGATCAAGCACCAGACACTACAGACAATCGCTTGCCTTACCAAGTGTTTGACTCTGCCCACTTGGAAGGAAAGTTTCCATTAAAAGACTAACATTCAAAGCTTGTCAGGTTTACATTCAAAGTCCCATATTTCACCTAACGATTTGTAATAAAGGCTTGAAGGAGGAGTGTGATGTACTGGGTGCCCACAGCCTTGGCGGCACTTGTTTCCCCGGTCATCGATAGTCATGTATCGAGGATGGACAATGAGGGCCTAAACAACAAGACTGATACAAAATGCTTAGTGCATAAAATAGTGCAGTGCAGTCTTTTATAAATAAATAAGCCAATAAATAACCCATTAAAACGAGAGGTTTAAATCAATAAGTAAACATCTGATAGAATTTTAGAATCAAGATTAAAACCACAAAGTTAAAATTGAATTCTGTTTCTGTCTATTCTTTTTCTATTTAAGCCTTGTGCATCTCCTCTTTCTCTCTCTTGTTTTCCCCACTCAACCCATCAGGTCTCCTACTCTGCTGGGGGTCTTCATTTTCTATTTTTTTTTCTTTGTCCTACTCAAACTCTTTATATACATTTGTGCTCACAGGTGCTCTGCTTAATGAGGCAATTGGCCGGACTGAGCCGCTCTGTTAATAGTTACAATTCATGCAGCACCATGGATCCCTACATCACTTTACCACGAGGAGTTAAGGGATTGCTGCTGCCAGGAATTGGTTCTTGAGATGGACATCAACAAGGTGGATTTAAAATAAGAGTCCCACATAGTAAAGAGAGCGATTGAGATAAACAGAGGCAGCAACCACTACAACCATACAGGATCAGGATGGGAATGAGTAGTGTAGAAGTATCATCTGCAAGAAAGTTAAGACAGGGTAGTCTGTGGGTCTGGGACTTGGAGCTGTTTCATGTGGCTTTGAAAGGAAGAAAGTTCTTTTAAGAAAGATGACTAGGTCAGCCCACAGATATCTTGGCACATTCTCAGAGACCAGCACTTTGAGAGCCACTGGTCTCTGTGATCAAAGAAATAACAGCTTGATGTCTGCATATGAAGTGCATGTACATAATAAAAGGGCAGATGAGGGTCTAATTGTACAGAGACCTCATTAGAGGCTACAGGCTGGACTATCTGAATCAGTAGTACAGAGGGCACCTATATACAAGGAGGACAGGTACTGATACTGTAGCTTCTCTGGAGGTGGAGTCCTGAAGGATCTAGTAACTTGTCCCACACGTGCACATGGGAGGCATTCTAAGGGCTTAACTGGGGATAAGACACAGAGTCAAGGGTTCACAAACTGCACTAATGCTTTTTCTCCCTCCCCTACAGGCCAGCAGAAGGGAAGCCTGCCTAGAACCCCACCCCCTTCCCTTGCCAGACCACGCCCTCCTACAGGCCTCACTTCTGCCTAAGAATCTGCCTCTTCCTGCACAGCTCCTATAAGACCGATCCCTCCACCATTCACTTCCATCTTATGTTTGTCTCAGTCTTTGTTGATTATTCTAGATTCAAGTCTTTGTTTGTTTCACTGACAGTATACTGGGTGGAACCCCAAAACTTTCTGCCTTGTTCTTTTTCTTTTACACTTTTAAAGACAAAATATGGTAAGATTTGTGAGTAAAGTAGCTTATTTTAAGTAAATAATTTTTTTTTTTGGTGAGCATTGTAGTCAAACAACAAAGATCTAAACCAACATCCAAACTTTACTGTCCCCTTCTTATATGTTACTGTACCTGTTACCACTCTGGCAGCCAGTGAAGGAGTGTCATGGAGCAGCAGTGTGCTGCTAAGTAGGCCAACCATTCATTGCTTAGCGTTGGTTAGAGTGCCTGAGTGACACAGTATTTTTGGGATGCTTGGATGAGTCTCTGCCATAAAGCCATGAACCGCCTCCCTCAATAGCTAAGAGGTAGATGACTTCTTTGTTTCATTCTATAGGGGCACACTAAGACAGAAGCAAAATCTAAAAAGATGCTGGAAAAGACATTTTCTTGGAAGGATTCTTTGTAGAAATAAACACAGATTTTGCAGTCGCACAGTGATGCAGTAATGTAAAATATATTTTCTTCTCCACATTTTGCAGCCTGTTCAGATCATCACCTCCCCCAGGGTCTCCAAGAGGTTGCCAAAATGAGACTACTAATGTATGTATTGTAAATCATCCACCTCCACCGTAATTATGCAATACTCTTGGTATTTCTGAGCAAAATCGTGCGCTTCCTCCGGCTGTGTGGTGTTAGAGCTTGAAAAACACGACCCACCGTCCGAGCCCTAACACATCAAACTCCCAATTCATTGCTTATATGCCTCAGTGCAGCCAATTTTTACCAATAGATGCACCATTATGAATGACATCAGTTTCGGGGTTGTACATGAATATATTCATCAGATCATTTCTTATCTTTATTATTATCTTATTTTTTCTGTTGTGATGAATCGAGAAAGCTGTCCTTTTCTGCAGACCTGTAAGATGGACTGCACTGTGCAGGTTGAGATGCAGCCTTCAGTCACCCATCCATCCATCCATCCACGAGGAAACCCACTTAATCTAATGCAGCTATTCTGGGGGGGGGCTTCTTATATGAAGAATTAAATGATTGCAGGAATGCTAGGAATACATGGGTATTTTAAAGTTCATTGAAGCAGATGCATGTATTACTGCAAAATATGAAAACAAAATCAGATTGGAAAGCAATAAATGGTAATCAGTATCTCCTTAGAGGAGTCATAGCTGACCAGTTAGTTTTCTTATAAGTTCAGGCCTGTTTTCCTGTTTATTTTCAAATCAACCAAATCTAATTTAAACTTGCAGAAGTTAGGAGACCATCTCAGCAGAATTGTTTGCAAGGCAGGAACCAAACTTAGATGTAACGCCATTCTATTTACTGTGAATTTCACAAAAGCAAATCATGGTGCCACAGTAAGTAGAACTGCCACTTCACAACAAGTGGCTCATGCAGTTCAATTCAGTTAGTGTTTGTACAGCGCTCTTCTATCAGGGCAGGCACAGAGGCAGGCAGGGACTTAAGTGGCTCACTTGCATGTAAATGTATTCTCGTATAGCCCTCTTCTCTGTAGACAGGCTTAGATTGTTTATGTGGGTTTATGATAATATAAAGGCATACATCTGCCTAAATTTATTATATATACTCTGCATATTAAAAACCGAGCTTCAACTGCTTTCTGAGAAAACATTTAGGAAGTCTTGTTCATGACTTAAAAATAGAAAATGGGTGAGGATAAGAGCAGCTATGAATGAATAGTACAAAAGGTGGATGAAGCAAAAACACCAATCTATTCTAGGAAAAGGAGAGTCAGTTTCTTGCACTTGTGTTTCCCACTCTCTCCCTCATACAGAATGTGTAAGTGAGATGTCAACTTACACCCCATCAGGAATGTGCTAGTATTATTATCATTATTTTCTGTCTGACACTTAACATGAGCACCATACCTATTGATACAGTGGTAGCATTGCTGTCTCAGTACAGACAAAGGGGTTTGCGTCCCAGGTGCTTCATGTGTGGAGTTTGCATGTTCTCCCTGTGTCCCCTTGGGTTTCCTCCAGATGGTCCAGTTTCCTCCCACAGTCCAAAGACATGCAGGTTAGATGATACTCACAATGTGTGTGTCACCCTGTGATGGACTGGTGCCCCACCCAGAGATTCTTCCTGCCTTGAGTTCAAAGCTTGCTGGGATAGGTTCCAGCTTCCCCGGGACTCTCTTCTGGATAAGCAGATTTGGAAGATGGATGGATGGACGGCAGTTGTGTGTGTGTGTGTGTGTGTGTGTGTGTGTGTGTGACAGACTTTCACAGTTTAGTTTTAAAAGAAAGCAGTATGCATTACAAAGTATGTAAGCTTAAGCTGGCATCACATTACACTTCTTTTCCAACAATTTTCAGATGTAACCTTCATTAACATAATGTTAAAAAAAAAATAACAGGAAGTGGTGGACATCCCAGCAACTCGCTTATAGTGCTCTGCAACTCGACTTTATCATTGCTAGCTGTAGAGCATGGGCTCACGTAACTGAGAGAGTTAATAATCAACAGGTGTTGAGCTGGCACTATATTCCAAATGATGCCCACAAACAGTGAGAACAGTGAGGCTGTAAAGGAAAAAGGAAAGCAAGTTTTTTTGGACAATGCAAAAGATAGAAATGGTTATTGAAATTTAAAGCCAGCACTGATGTTTGTTTTCCCATGGCAAAGTAGAAAAAGGAAAATGATGGTGCTTATTCCCAAGTGCACTGTATTGATGAACTGCAAAAACAAGGTGACGTTGCAATACTTTTTTGGATTTGGAATCATAATTTGGATTAACTATTAATTTTGCAGAATCAGCATGCAATTTAGTCACTATTTTTGACATCAGTATGCCTTTTAATTTGCATTACAAAACTATCTAATTTTTTCATTTCCATCTTAAAAATAATGGAAACTTCAGACAATTTCTAAATATAGAGGATACTGAGAAATTAATTCACACATTTATTTCTTGTAGGATTGACTACTGAAGTGTGTTATTCACAGTCTGATCAAACCATTCTATTTGCAGTTTTCAGTTCATTCAAAATTCTGCTTTAAAAATCATTACATGAACTAGAAAGCATGACCAAATAACCCCTGTACTTGAGTCGTTACACTGGCTTCCAGTTAAGTTTTGGGCTGATTTCAAAATCCTCTTTCTTACATATAAAGACTTAAATAGCCAAGGCCTTGCTTACCAATCTAAACGTATTACTTAGAAACCAGCAAACATATTAAAGACACATTTATAGTCCAAAACTGAATGGATGTGGTTGCAGAGAAAGAATCTGCACCTTGTTCTGTTTTTTGTACAATTGTCTGTGAGTAGCACTCTGCTGATGCAAAATTGTTCCACATATGCACACTGCCCTGTTCTTTGAGTACGTCCATTTTTGTCCTCTAGCACATACACAGGACTAACGCAGACACAAAACCCTGTAGACATAAACATCAATGCAGCATGCCTGTTGAATAAGCTTATGTCATGTGGACTGTGGCAGCACTGCAGACACACAAAGTATCAATGCACATAAATATTTACTGGCTTACTAAAGATTATGGAGATCAAAAAAATAGTAGTGGTAGGTCTAGCCTTTACCTACAGGACCTCAAAGCAGAGGAATAATATACATGCTTATATAAGAGATGCCTATTCAGTCTCTACTAAATACTCACTACTTTAGTCTTGCATACCCTGACTAGAGCTGCTGATTAGCTGTTCATTTTGGATCTCTGTTTGTTAGTCATTTGTATATACAGTACAATAATTATGAACTGTTACTAACTCTTCTCTATTCTGTTTTTCTTCTTGGTATCCTGCTGTGGAACTTGGTTCCACTTCTTTATTTTCAAGCTGTTTTCCTGCCCATGGTAAGGGCATGTGAAATACTGGGAACCTTAAAATCAACAGATGGAAAGATTCTGTCATCAGATTAGATGGCCCACCAGAGACTAGTGTAGAATATCAAAGGCTGTGGTCAGCTACCTGAGCTCTCCTGGACTGTGAATATGTCTCACTTGATCTGTTTTAATTGATCTATTTTCTTCAGAGTAATGCTACTGACTTCAGCTTTTGTTTTCCTCTCCTCCATTATCAAGTGGCCGTAGTTCAATAATTAAATAAAGGACTGGGTTGCTTTAATGTTAATCAGTTTTGAACCTCTTTCTTTTCTTGTCTGTTTAAACAAATCTGTGTCTTCATTTTTACTCTTTATCAAATTAATATTGAGTAAATTTTCATTTGCATCTACCTGAGGACTTGCATTTCTTGAAGAATGCCTCACTAAAATAAACTGAATTGATTTTTTATAAAAGATGTGAGGGAATCACGTGATCAGTCGACCCTCTGTAATTCTCATGCCGTATAATATGAAACCCACACCTACAATGAGATTTAGCAACTGAAGTCATTCCATTTGACATTCTTGTAGCAGTCACATGGTTTTTGCACAGGTGAGATTTTAACAATTTATAGTGCTATTTTAGCTTTAGTAGTAGAATCCAAACTTCCTGAGTTGCTTAGAAGTGATGCAGCGTGAGCGATGCATCTTGGAGAAAAGGCAGAATTGCTGCACAAGCCAGTGCCTGGCAAGAACTGTCACGTGCGCACCTTTGGCTTGAGGCCCTGAGAAGTTGGTTGCCAGCAAAAGGAATTTAGAGCCTGGAGTAGTTGCAAGGTTCATGGAGAGATACCTCGACAGTGGAGCCATGAGTGTGTTTGTATGCCCCGAATCCTTTCTTTTGGGATGAGGTATGTGGTGTTGCGAAGGTGGGCAACATGAACCTCTTTTGTGGGGAAGATTAATTAGGTTTCCATGGGGATCGAGTGTAATCGCCCCACATGACTTTTAAAAGGTGCAGCAGGCATAAAGAGGGGGTAGATTTTTGTTGAAATGGTCATCTGATAATTTTTGGATTTATACGTAGCAAGAGAGGGTTATGCAGTGCTGAGGACCTTCTACAGTATATGGAGAAAGAGAAATTTTACCAAGGGCTAGTACTTGATATTTGAGCACATTCCTTTGAGCCTTCTGATTACCTCGCGGAGAAAGTTATGGTGTGTTGTGGAGGAGATCTTCGAGCAACTTGTGAAATGATGAAAGGCAGAGAGAGAGTCGAGTCAAGTGATGAGCTTCAACTTAAGGATTGCTTTTGTTTGTGTTTTTGTAAGATTTGCTTTGCCCAGGGCTGCTTCCAAAACAGGAGCGGGTTACGGAATCTGACTTTTTTCAGTTTTTATTTGTATTCATATTTTTTACATAATTTCTGGAAAGAGGCATCTCACTTCAAATGTGTAATCTTTTTGCTTGCTACAAGACTATTTTTCCTATTTTGTAGTATGAGTCTGAATAGAATAAATAGTTTTAAAATATTTTTCATCAAAAGACCCTGTGATTGTGTTTCTCTACCAGGCTGGTTTATTGCTCGATTACAAACTACAAGATACCCCATAGGGGGAACATGTGCCCATGGCAGCAGGCACGGGGCATTACAAGATGAATCAAGTTCTGGCATATGGTGTTACTGAATTAGCAGGAGATTTAGTGCTTGAGCAAAAAGAAAAAAAACTAAACTTCATTCAGGACTAAACTACCAGTAGTGAATAATGTTCTCTTCTGACTTTCAGGCTGGTTTGTTCTTATAACGTGGTGGCAATCAATAGAAAGAGTTACTGGCTATGGCAAGCATTTTGTTTTGATTTTGAGTTTGGTATTGTTCTGTTACCAAGTGCAACAGCCCTTCAGACCTTTCTGTTTTAATAGATCTAAAAAAACAACAAAAAAGCTTATTTGGCCATCAGTATAACTAGTTCTTGTCTAACATCCAGTCGAAGTGTAGAACACAAAGACACAGTGAAGAACTCATTTGCAAAAAATAACAGGATTGAGTGGAAGGAAATTAAAGGATTACGCCATCGTGTGTAATGGGCTGCTTCTTGATTACAAGGTGTCATATCCTCCAATAATTAGTTTTATCTAAGATGACTACAGCTCATTCCTGATCAGAGTTGTCTGTCATTATATAAAGAAACTCCTCAGGAATTCCGCTTAAGAACTTCGGAAGCATTCATTTGCTGCACAAATTAAGAAGTCACAGGATTTGGAGAATTGAGGAAGGGCAGAGATACGAGAAAGATTTTTGAGGAGGAGGACTCGAATTAGGCAAAGGCCTGCGTGGGAGATGAAATGTAATTAAAACATCCACTGGGGACAGAAAGGTGAGTGTACAGGTCAAGGAAGGCAGCTAGATAAGTGGAAAGTAACTGTTGCTTACTCTAATTAAGTTGGCGTGTGGGAGCTGAGGCAAACGGCTGAGCCGTTACAAGTGTTGTAAAGTGTCTCTGGGGTAATCATCAACGCACACATAAAATTGGGCATCTTGGTAGGTTAGAACTATTGGTCAGTGTGGCTAAAATTGGACCAGGGCAGTATGTGTGGTCAGCATACCAAAAAAGTGCTCTGCAAAGAAGAGCAAGAAACAAATCAAAACTTTTTAGATGCCAAGTTACAAGCATTTCCATTTTGCTGCATAACTGAGCCCTTTAACATTTTCTGGCCTTTTACTTCACCACTCCACATAAATTATTTTGAGCATTGATTAAAAAAGTAGCAATCGGTCAATGTAGGTTCAACTATGTGTCACATTAAACCCCAGGAGTGGTTTAAAAAGCATGGACTGAAGGAAGTGTTTTACGAAGAAACCCTGAGGGTGTAACCTTTGCACAGCAAGATTTCGCCGCTGTTCACTACAGACTTTATAACGGGTTGTCCCAAGCGGGTGTATTCACGTTTGAGAATCACTTCTGGCACCAAGAGACTACTGTTGTCCAATGTTTGTCACTCTAGACTTTTATTCCAACAAAAACGTTTGAATGTGCTATCTGCATGAAAATGTAATAATGTAATTAATGTATATAGGGTTGCACAAAAATTATAAGATACTGTAGATTTCAAACTCTTTTTCAACAATTTCATTCCAAAAATTAGATGCCATAGGAAACCTGATAGATCTCAACACTAAACAAGTAAGGAGGTAGGATGTTCCTCAAGAAATGTACACAGGATAATACCTTTGGGAGAAATAGCACAAGCATGTACTGTACTCATGACCAGCGATTAAAAAAGTGAAATTAGGGATTTCAGAAAAAAAAATCAAGAAGAATATTAGCAGTAATTGAGAAGATAATTCAAAAAGCTTCTTTTAATAGTCCTCTATTACTGCTTTCAGTGATCACAGACGCTTTCCATCTTTCCATGGTGGGCCGTTTTGTTGTTTCTCTTATTCAGCTTTTCAACTTTCCCAGACTCCCAGAAAGGCACTGATGGGTGAATTGAATCACAGACGAGAGACACTGTTCAATTTACCCATTTGCTGATTCACACTAACAGAGGTTGTTTTTCTAGTAGTAGAGAAATAAGTCTTACTATTTGAAAAGGTTGCAGATTTACAAGATTTGGAATCTGGTATCCAGATTGTCAGTTTCTGAGCACAAAGATCTTATTAGCTGAAGTTCCCCGATTGCAGAAGTACATGGAAATAATAAAGGCACCTGGAAATGGAACTTTTACTACTGGCTCCATGTGAAATTTGTAATTTTGTTAAATCAGTAAAGGGAAAAAAACCAAAACATCTGTTTTCCCCAAAAATAGCTTAATAATGAATCCCTTTTTCTGAGCTGCACATGGTTTCTCAGCAAGAACAACCTGCTCAGTGTGTGCTGAAGCTGCAGATGTTTTTACATAACCCTTTAAGGCCCGCACTGCTCACTACAACGGCCTCTTTTACCTGCTCCATTCTCAGTTTTTTTTATTCCCTCACTCCAATCTGATGACTTTTCCTCCATGTTGCTTCCATTCCCAGGCATTCCAGATTCTGATGCTCATAATCCAAAAGCCACTTGGGATGATTATTAATCTCCATTATCCGTGATTGTTTGCATTTATGTTTTACGTCGATGGAGTGAGGAGTGTTGCTTCCTCCAGTCACATTATCCACTAGCTTTAAAGGTATCTGGTTGAGATTTTGTGGCACTCCTGCTAATAATTGAATAAATGGGCCAGATGGGTTGAACAGCCTGATCTCATGTTAGTTACATTCTAAAACACAGTAAGGGGTCTGCAGTCATTCTGCAACTTTACCCAATTTGGTCCTCATCATTGATCAGCACAGCCAGAAAGATTCAACTATACACCACAGTCATTGTCCCGTCGGCCAACTGTGCCAATGGAACATGGAAGACTGTCAAATGGGTCACCGTACAGATGACAGTCTTCCACCAACACTGTCTTTACCAAGCCTGCTACATTTATTACTTGGACCATATCATCATTGAAGAAATCCTGCAACAGAGTGGCTCGAGTAAGTTGCAAGATCTCATTACAGAACACCAAGAGTGACTGGTTTGGACATATTCTGAGTCTCTCTGCTGAGCACCTCCTAAAAATTACAAAGTACCAGACACCACACAAAGGCAGACAGAAAGCGGGCAAACCAGCCAAATATGGCATGTGACTTTCTGAGAAGACCTCCAATCTATCCATATTGAACTAGAAGGTGTCACTTTAACTTGCGTATTTTGTACATTTTACTCCTTTTATTTGTTCTGCAGCTTGTCGTGACAGCAAATAGATCCCCAGTACAGCTAAGTCAAGAGCTGGAGTAGCACCCATAAGCTAATGCTACAATAGCTCACATCTCTTGCTGTTTGAGAAAAGTTAATTTTAAAGGTAAAGAACAAAAAGCAAAAACTCACTTATCTATAAATGAGAGTGTGTCGGTGACGGTGCTGGTCCTCTCCTTAATTTGGGAGCTTCCTGAAACCAACACCATCGAGAGCATAACCAAATGAGTTGGCAGATGGGGACAAATCACACACTGAGCAAGGGGATGGTGTAAAAGTGTTCATTGTTTTTATTAAAAACCAATCAAAATAGTGCAGTGCTCAAAAATAATCCATAAATAAATAATCCATAAAAGCAGGTGAAAAGTGGGGGATAAAACCACAATAAATAAACCCATTAAAAGCAGAGGTCAAAAACACAGTCACTGGATCCTTGATGTTTTCTTCTAAAATGGATGATCCTTCTTCATCTCCCCAGCTCACCTATAACTCGCGCAGCTGGCGGAAACTCGGCAGCCGTGATCTTCATTCCCTAACCTCCATCTTGGCTAACTCCACACAGCGCAGTCAGACTGTCCAAGATCGGCACTCCTCCCATCATCCTTCACGCTCCCGCAGTCATACCTTGGATCTCTGGGGAGGTCATCAGACATACTCGCCCCACTCCACACCATTAATCAGTGGGGCAAACCAGACCCTAGAGAGTCACAACCTACGATCCTTCATGGGACCTCTGTTCATGCTGCCTTTCCTGCTTAGATGGCCAGATCGTCCTGCCCGAGACCACTCTTCAGCCGCATCTGAACCTCTGACCTTTTCATTCCATTATACTCTTTTTATCCCCCTTCCCCCCCTTGCAATCGTGCTTCTCTTTTTTTATGTGGCGGCATGGCACAGGTGTGGCAATTAGCAGGTCCTGGCATCAATTACGGACACGGGCGACTCCTCACCTGTGCACTTAATGTGGAAATGCCCACTTTCCATCGTGCCCGAGAACTACTCCTGACACACTACCATGCCCCCTCCTTAAAGCCGTGAGTGTGGTGATTATTTATTTAAAAAGGCAATCAGCCGAGGACCTCACTTTACCACAGAGTACACAATTATGTAAGCATCACTTTGTAATGATAAAGTGAACAAATATGTACTCCATATTTGCATTCAACTAACAATAACCTTGTGGCTGCATTATCTGACAATTTTAATAGTTTTCCTCTGAGGCTGTAAGTTAACTCCAGACTTGCTCTCCATTATTGCCAGAAGCAGCCAACAATTCTACCTTGAACTTTCAACAGAGATTTTAGTTCTCTGTTCAGGTACCCCTTTCAAATATGTTATGTTTAAGAAATTTGAACTACAATTAGTCCCAGCTCAACTAACATCTAGCCAATGGATTTCAATTGTTGCCATTTTTATACCACATGAGTTGGACTCTTGCCATCTTTCAAAGTTATTAAGCCACCACAAGCCCCTGAAGCATTTGGACGAGAACAGGCTCATCAGTCCTATTCACGCAATTCTTCAAATCACATCAAGCTAAGTCCCTAATCTCCTACTGTCTACCACACTACTTGGTACCTATTTGGTATGTCTATGGTTCTGGGCATGAAGAAAAACTTTGCACCGTTTGTAAAAAATATACCTTTAAAAAAACTTCCTACTGTGCCTCCATGTTCTATTTTAAAATAAGGGCTTTAAGCTAATTCAGCTTGTTTGTATTTCAAATCACTAATATTTTAAAAAAAAAAAAAGTTTGTATTTAATTATGAAAAAACTAAATATTCAAATTCATTGATTTTCAGGGGAATCAACTGTACTAATTCCCTTCATAATTTTATCAATCGCATCTCCTTTTAATCTCCATTTGGAGTATCAAAAGAGCAGGTATTTAATATAGTCTACTAATGCATGCAGTGGCCTTCTAGTTATTATCGCTGTTCTTTTTGAATATGATTAATTGTCATAAAAATATGTAATAAATAACACTATGTGATAACCAATAAAACTGTGATAAGTAACCAAAAACTGTAAAATGCACCCCTTTTCAAATCAGTTCCAGAACACGCCTGGTATTACGCCATCCCTACATCGACTTGTTTAATGTGAAAAACCCTGTGATGGTGGTTAATATAAAAAATCTCTATAAAAATGCAGCAACTGATTAACTCTCTACATATTCAGGAAATGTTCCTAAAGAACATTTATTTTTTTGCACTGTGAGACACCATCAATCAGACGACTCTACCTAACTCCTGCATGCCCAGTGCTCAGCACTGCCATCTCACCACTCCACGGCTCGGGTCCAAAGCCCAGCCTGACTGTTGTCTCTGTCTATGTGGCTCTTCTTCCTATTTTTAGGTGAGTGTGTGCTCTGCAGTGCACGCGTCCCAGTGATTTAGTGTCAAGCTTTGGTGGCTTGTTTGGTTTTATTTTAGTTTTTCAAAGTGGCCCCAGTGTAGTTGGATTTGTTCCATACCCCCAGTGAAATACAGTGAATAAACTGTGGGTCCCAAAATTTTAACTATATTATAGAGCTCAGAAGAAAAAAATATTCTTACTTTTAATTGTGTGGGTATTTGAACAGGATTTTAGCAGAGCCAGAGGGCAGGAAATCTGACAATCAGGCAATCAGGTCAATGACGTCATGCTGTTGGTGGGAGCAGAAGCTGCAGAGTCTGACTTCCTACATGAGACAGAGAGAATGGGCTTGCAAGAGAGATAGACATTGTAGGCCAAGTTTGAGATCACTTTAGAAAAAGGGTCCATTATATCTACTCTTCTTAGAACCAGCAGCTAAACAAATTTAACACATTTATGAGAATAACAATGTATTTTTACAGTGTTGAATTCTGGGAGGTAAGTCCGTTACCAGCAGAAAATGGTGTGATAGATGGAGACAGATAATCTGCAGCGGCAACCCACAGCAAGAACACAACTTTCAGGAAAAATATGTACTGTAAATGTGAAATGAATGTTATAAACAGGGTTATCGTCTATGACAATGTGTATGCTTAAGCTCAGGTAAACTAACCAGTGTATATTCTTTTAAGAAGATGTGAAATAGGGGCTTTTGTTTAACTTATGTCTCATAATTAGCATGAAATAAATTCACTTACAGATAGCAAGGCCAAGGGGATTCTCACTTGTCTAATTTTTGACTGATATTACTTTCTAAAACTAGCCATCAAGTCATAGCATAAAAGAAAGCACCTGCATTGGCTTGATGCAGATGCTATATGACTTTAAAAATGAGAAAGCAGTGTTGGTATAAGACAGAGGGGGCATAGAGAACACCGAAATGAAACATAATGCTGTCAGAAGATAAAAGTACACCGCCACCTAAAAATGAAACTGTGCCCCATCAAAGCAGAGGAGAGAGGCGGTGGAATGGCACATACTTTTAAAGAACACCTTAGTTGGATTAAGAATGGAATCTTTAATTTATGAGGATATCCCTCTTTTGGCTGTGTGGACATTGGCTTGAAATGGTCGGGTTGCATGTTTTTTTCTACTTTTACTTCTACTTCTACTGTAGTATTTGATGCCTGATTTCTCTGCAAAAAAACATGTCATGTTTGAAATAAAATTTGAATATCATCTCACTGAAACTTGACTTGTTTATTAATATCATTTGCCCCAAGTGATGAATGTGATTTTTAGTTATTTTGCTCTTATTTTGAAAATATGAAGTATCTCACCATTAAGTTCTCCTGACCTCTGTTAGATTATTTGTGTAGCCCTTTAAGGGGTAGCTAAGGTAGCCAGACTTGGCCTTTGTTAAGATATTGACACTGAAGTAGCCAGCCTCGACCTTTGTTAAGATATTGACACTGAGGTAGCCAGCCTCGACCTTTGTTAAGATATTGACACTGAAGTAGCCAGCCTTGACTTTGTTAAGATATTGACACTGAGGTAGCCAGCCTCTGCCTTTGTTAAGATATTGACGCTGAGGTAGCCAGCCTCGACCTTTGTTAAGATATTGACGCTGAGGTAGCCAGCCTCGGCTATTACTGTCTGTGAGGCGAATGAGTGATTGTCAAATTGGTGAGTACTGTGGGGATGCACATGTAAATTGAGGCTAAAAATTTAGGCATGTCAAGCATTAACTTCTCCACCAATATAAAAGAACCTTAGAGGTCAAAGTAGCTTTTCGTGAACGCTTTAACACAACAGTAAGTACTCTAATCTCAAATGGATACATTGAGATAAATTGGCATCCATAGTTCTCTGAAGAACCGATGAGCCCCTCTTAAATTATCACCATGTGGTTTACTTAAGATATAAACATAACTTTATAGTGTCATTATTATTACTACTTTGAAACTTGTTTGTTCATTAGGAAAGAATGTTGATGCACAGCATTAAGGAAATTATTACTAGAAGAAGAAGGTCACTTCTGGGCTCTACAGTGGATGGTGGAGTTTTGTAGTCTGCATAATGGCAGAAATGCCATTCACCCTGATTACAAAATGTACACTTAAATCTGAATAGTCGGAAGGGTGGAAAGACCAATGTGTTTGATTTCATTATTAGTAGAAGCAGCACTATTGTCATCCGGAGGGTGCACAACATTCCCCCTATGCATGCAGGCTTTTGATGAATACACGGGCCTGTGCACAGTCATCAGGCTGACAGACTTCATTACGTGAGGACGAGGGCAAGAGCTCGAACCTTCTACAGTGAGGTGCACTGCTTCTATGAAATCCACTGTTCAGCCATCACAAAGACCCCATGGAGACCTTCGACTTCTTGCTCATTCTGTATTAGCAAACACAAAAGGCTGCACATGTGTTTGTCTATAAAAAGCTTAACCTGCTAAGGCTACTGCCATGGCAACGTGCCGACATGAGCGCTTTCAGCTATATGCCAGTTGAATGTCTCCTCTGAGTTGATTCAGCCTGTTTCAGACAAGAAAAAAATATCAGAACTTGAAGGTTAATCAAGCAGCAGACAACAATGGCCCCCTTAGTGCTGTACATTTAGTGACAGATGGACCTGGTGACTCTGTAAAGGTGGATCACAAATGGCCATGTAGCCATCTCTCTATCTGTATGTGGAGGAGGGAAGGCTATCCCATCAGGACTGGGCACAAACAGTGGGCACCTGGAACAATTTAGAATTAAATGGCCGAGGTGGAGCCTGCAGTTCAGTAAATGACTAACAGGGACCTTGCCTCATTGTGTGGATGGTATGTTTTTAATAATATGCTTAGCCCAAATGTGGCATTTAATCTGATGGCCCAAAAGCCCAATTTTGATCTCATCAAACCATAGAACCTTCTTCCAGCTGACTTCACAGTATCCCACGTGCCTTCTGGCAGACTCTCTACACTTTTTTTTTAACAGGACCTTCTTTTCCTTTCTTCCATAAAGCTGTGACTGATAAGACACTGGGGTAACAGTTGATGTCTGCACAGTCTGTCCATTCTCCACCACGTGACTTGTCTTACTCCTTCAGAGTTCTCATAGGCCTCTTGGTGGCCTCCCTCACTTGTCTTCTTCTTTCATGATCCCTCAGTCTTTATGGATGGCCTGCTCCAGGCACATTTATAGCTGCGCCATACTCTTTCAGTTTCTTACTGGTTCATTTAACTGGACTCCAGGGGATATCCTGTGGCTTGGGTATTTTCTTGCCTTGTGCTTTTCACTCATTTTTTTTTCTCTGTGTTGCTTGGATTGTTCTTTTGTCTTCATTGTGTACGTTAGACCACCATAGTGACTCTCCTTCCACATACGGGTGCATTTATACTAAAGTCAATTGAGACCTCAGACAGGTGATCTCAATTGAACTAAACGTGTGATCTCAAAGACCAATCGGCTGCACCAGCAATGATTTAACTGTGTCATATTAAAGGGGCTGAATACTTATTGGATCACTTATTTTGTGTTTTATATCTGTAATTAATTTAGACCATGTCGCAGAGGTCTGTTTTGACATTAATGAGTTTTTTGTCACTGATTGCGTCAAAAAAGACAAATGGAACCTACTGTGATTCAATGATTTATAACAATAACATGAGGAAATTTCCAAGGGGGTGAATACTCTTCATGGCACTGTATGTGATGCCTGCATGTCCTCCCCTAAATTTCTTCAGACACTTTGCTATCCACCGATATGCCAAATATGCATCTGGTGACTATAAACTGACCTGACTTAACTTACGTGTGGTGTGGGAGGCTACCTGACATCTTTGACCCCCAAATGGATAAAGCAGGTTGCAGAAACAGATGTATGGAAGAATTCAAATGGAGGTGAGTAGCTTTCACCTTTCATCTCTTGAAGAGTTGTGTCAGGGTCGAGTTAACCGTGTGCATGTCGGCGATGAGCTGCTCCATATTCTGCCTTACTGTCTGTTGTGCCAACGTGCTCATGTGCAGGTGTGTGAGGGTGACAGATGGTCCGTCAAAAGCGCTCTCTTATTTCTCCCCTGGCTCCTTGATTCCTCTGATAGTGCAAGCCTTTGGGAAAAGAGAACAAGACAGCCAGGCTAATATTAATAGCTGCCTTCAGCCATCGCTCAATGTGGCTTCCTGACCTACTTAGGCTCAGGATTGTACACCTCGTCTCCAAGCGGGACTCGGCGCCGGCTTGCTGCAAGGCAGCGGTGCGCTTGATTTAAAAAT
Organism: Polypterus senegalus; assembly: GCF_016835505.1. Taxonomy (NCBI): domain Eukaryota; kingdom Metazoa; phylum Chordata; class Cladistia; order Polypteriformes; family Polypteridae; genus Polypterus; species Polypterus senegalus. The sequence continues at coordinate 122,554,196 of NC_053163.1, read as the reverse complement.
AGAAGCATCTATTAGGCACAGCGCTGTCAGATAATACATTAGACAAATTGATTAGCTTCCTGTAAACCAACAAAAATGAAATTCAGCCTCTAAAACGTTGCTGCCTCAGTGAATGAGATTAGGAAATCAGTCATGTCTCCTTACATCTTTGTGTGTTAAAGCGAAAGAAGAACCATCCTAAAAATGACTGTGTGGCTTTAGAGCCATTATATTATATGATAAAATAAAATAACATTCACCAACCCACATACTGTCTGTGCTACCTACACTATGAACATAGCAGGCTCCAGCCCTTGACAGGACAACAGGCCATCACAGGGCCATCAATTGGGGAAATTTGAAAAGCGAAATAACCTAAAACACTTGTGAGAAGACCTGCATGTCTTGAACCCTAGCACAAATGTAATCCCTGGGCATCTCGTAGTTAATGAGCCGACCACAAAACCAGGAGTGAGTGGGACACACAAAGACATTGTGTCAGTTACTAGAAAGCTGATAGCAAGGCTGATCTCACCAACTGGTGGCATTTCTTGTCTTCTTAGAGACACACAGAGTTTTGGGGTCCGAGCACAGGGTCAGCTTGTATATTGCCCCTGGATGAGTAGTGTTCCTTCTGTCACTGCCAGGATTTGAACTGGCAACCTTTGAGTTACCAGCCAATATCCTTAAACCAGATATATGATGAGATGTGGAGTACATGTCAAGGGATGATACGCTTGCTTATGTTATCCATCCATCCATCCATCCACTTCCGCTTATCCGAGGTCGGGTCGCGGGGGCAGCAGCTTAAGCAGAGAAGCCCAGACTTCCCTCTCCCGGCCACTTCTTCCAGCTCTTCTAGGAGAATCCCAAGGCGTTTCCCAGGCCAGCCGGGAGACATAGTCCCTCCAGCGTGTCCTGGGTCTTCCCGGGGCCTCCTCCCGGTTGGGCGTGCCAGGAACACCTCACCAGGGAGGCGTCCAGGAGGCATCCTGATCAGATGTCCGAGCCACCTCATCTGACTCCTCTCGATGCGGAGGAGTAGCGGCGCTACTCTGAGCCCCTCCCGGATGACTGAGCTTCTCACCCTATCTTTAAGGGAAAGCCCAGACACCCTGCGGAGGAAACTCATTTCATTTTCAATCTCGTTCTTTCGGTCACTACCCATAGCTCATGACCATAGGTGAGGGTAGGAACGTAGATCGACTGGTAAATTGAGAGCTTTGCCTTACGGCTCAGCTCCTTTTCACCACGACAGACCGATGCAGAGCCCGCATCACTGTGGATGCCACACCGATCCGCCTGTCGATCTCACGCTCCATTCTTCCCTCACTCGTGAACAAGACCCCGAGATACTTGAACTCCTCCACTTGGGGCAGGATCTCTCCCCAAACCCTGAGAGGGCACTCCACCCTTTTCCGGCTGAGGACCATGGTCTCGGATTTGGAGGTGCTGATTCTCATCCCAGCCGCTTCACACTCAGCTGCGAACCGATCCAGAGAGCTGAAGATCACGGCCTGATGAAGCAAACAGGACATCATCTGCAAAAAGCAGTGACCCAATCCTGAGTCCACCAAACCGGACCCCTTCAACACCCTGGCTGCGCCTAGAAATTCTGTCCATAAAAGTTATGAACAGAATCGGTGACAAAGGGCAGCCCTGGCGGAGTCCAACTCTCACTGGAAGCGGGCTCAACTTACTGCGGCAATGCGGACCAAGCTCTGACACCAGTTGTACAGAGACCGAACAGCTCTTATCAGGGGGTCCGGTACCCCATACTCCCGGAGCACCCCCACAGGATTCCCCAAGGGACACGGTCGAATGCCTTTTCCAAGTCCACAAAACACATGTAGACTGGTTGGGCAAACTCCCATGCACCCTTCAGGACTCTGCTAAGGGTGGAGAGCTGGTCCACTGTTCGCGACCAGGATGAAAACCACACTGTTCCTCCTGAATCCGAGGTTGACTATCCGACGGACCCTCCTCTCCAGAACCCCGAATAGACTTTTCCAGGGAGGCTGAGGAGTGTGATCCCTCTATAGTTGGAACACACCCTCCGGTCCCCCTTTTTAAAGAGGGGAGCCACCACCCGGTCTGCCAATCCAGAGGCACTGTCCCGATGTCCATGCGATGTTGCAGAGGCGTGTCAACCAAGACAGTCCTACAACATCCAGAGCCTTAAGGAACTCGGGCGTATCTCATCCACCCCGGGCCCTGCCACCAAGGAGTTTTTGACCACCTCGGTGACTTCAGTCCCAGAGATGGGAGAGCCCACCTCAGAGTCCCCAGGCTCTGCTTCCTCGTGGAAGGCATGTTAGTGGGATTGAGGAGGTCTTGAAGTACTCCCCACCGACCCACAGCGTCCCGAGTGAGGTCAGCAGCGCATCATCCCACCATATACGGTGTTGACACTGCACTGCTTCCCCTCCTGAGCGCGGACGGTGGACCAGAATCTCCTCAAGCCGAAAAGTCGTTCTCCATGGCCTCTCCAAACTCCTCCCATGCCCGAGTTTTGCCTCAGCAACAACGAAGCCACATTCCGCTTGGCCTGCCGGTACCTATCAGCTGCCTCCAGAGACCCACAGGACAAAAAAGTCCTATAGGACTCCTTCTTCAGCTTGACGGCATCCCTCACCGCCGGTGTCCACCAACAGGTTCGAGGATTGCCGCCACGAAAGGCACAGAGCACCTTGCGGCCACAGCTCCGGTCAGCTGCCTCAACAATAGAGGCACAGAACATGGCCCATTCGGACTCAATGTCCCCCACCTCCCTCGGGATGTGGTTGAAGTTCTGCCGAAGGTGGGAGTTGAAGCTACTTCTGACAGGGGACTCTGCCAGCCGTTCCCAGCAGACCCTCACAACACGTTTGGGCCTACCAGGTCTGACCGGCATCTTCCCCCACCATCGAAGCCAACTCACCACCAGGTGGTGATCAGTTGACAGCTCCGCCCTCTCTTCACCCGAGTGTCCAAGACATATGGCCGCAAGTCCGATGACACGACCACAAAGTCGATCATCGACCTGAGGCCTAGGGTGTCCTGGTGCCAAGTGCACATATGAACACCCTTATGCTTGAACATGGTGTTCGTTATGGACAATCCGTGGCGAGCACAGAAGTCCAATAACAAAACACCGCTTGGGTTCAGATCGGGGGGGCCATTCCTCCCAATCACGCCCTTCCAGGTCTCACTGTCATTGCCCACGTGGGCATTGAAGTCTCCCAGCAAAACGAGGGAATCCCAGAAGGTACGCCCTCTAGCACTCCCTCCAGGGACTCCAAAAAGGGTGGATACTCCAAACAGTCAGGATTCTACCCCCCACCCGAAGGCGGAGGGAGGCCAACCTCTCGTCCACCGGGGTAAACCCCAATGCACAGGCTCCAAGTCGGGGGGCAATAAGTATGCCCACACCTGCTCGGCGCTTCTCACTGGGGGCAACTCCAGAGTGGTAGAGAGTCCAGCCCCTCTCAAGGAGATTGGTTCCAGAGTCCAAGCTATGCGTCGAGGTGAGTCCGACTATATCTAGCGGAACCTCTCAACCTCGCGCACTAGCTCAGGCTCCTTCCCCTTCAGTGAGGTGACATTCCACGTCCCAAGAGTCAGTTTCTGTAGCCGAGGATCAGACCGCCAAGGTCCCGCCTTCGGCCACCACCCAACTCACACTGCACCCAACCTCCTTGGCCCCTCCCATAGGTGGTGAGCCCATGGGGAGGAGGACCCACATTACCTCTTCGGGCTGTGCCCGGCCGAGCCCCATGGGTGTAGGCCCGGCCACCAGGCGCTCGCCATCGAGCCCCACCTCCAGGCCTGGCTCCAGAGGGGGGTCCCGGTGACCCGCATCCAGGCAGGGGAAAACGTTGTCCAAAGTTTTCTTTCGTCATTTGAGGTTTATTGAACCGCTCTTTGTCTCATCCCTCACCTAGGACCAGTTTGCCTTGGGTGGCCCTACCAGGGGCATAAAGCCCCGGACAACATAGCTCCTAGGATCATTGGGACATGCAAACCCCTCCACCACGATAAGGTGAAGGTTCAAGGAGGCGTGCTTACGTTATTTAATACACTAATGAGGCCTCATCTGGCTTACTGCATGCAGTTTCAGTCTCCATATTACAGAAAGTATAAATCAGCTATCAAGACCCGTGCCATTAGGCCCAGGGAGTAATCTTGTCTCCTTTGTTTTCCTTTGTCATGTTGTGTTTCCCTGTGTTCATTCCTACCTTCTGTTTATTTTCTGCAAGTCCACCATTTTAACTTATCTTTAACCTCTTTGAAGGGCAGCTCCTCAAATCACACTTTCCCAGTGCTGTGTGTAGAAAGCATCAAGAGCTTTGCAACATTAGCAGTTCCTGCTCAATGAATGAACAGAATTCACAGATTGTGTGTGGTAGGAAGCCTGCTGTGATATTTTTCTTTTTAAAGCTAAGCCAGAAGGAAGGAATGAAGATGAATACACGAGCACTTAACATGCATGGTCTCCCCTCCACTGGAGCTCCCAAAGCACTTTGCAGAGTTAAGCGTGCCAGCCTTGCACGCCGGGGCTGCTGAACGGTCCACTTATGCTGTGCTTCAACATCGAGACCCATGAGACGAGAAGAGGCCAAGAGATGTGCTTTTCAAGGTCACACGACAACACAACGCCTGAGAGGAGCCCAAATCAAAACGCATCCTGCAAAGTGGAGCCACAAACTTTTGGTATTTGGAAAGTCATTGGTGATACGCTGTTGTGTGAAAAGGACTGGAGAAACCCCAACTGTGACACACCAGCAGTGACCTTAGGCTTCACGTTGTAGCAGTGCTACTAGTAGTTAGAACTGCATCTCCCAGCAGTCCTTGCATGGGCTGTTGGGGTCAAAGGTGGCCAGAGGGGTTTAAAAGGAGGGCAGGTGTCAGGAATGAAAAGAGTTGTTTTTGTTGTTGTACGTTGCATTTATCTGTCGGACTGCCTGCTGTTAATTCTGCCATAATTCATCATTGTGTCCTGGATTGTATTCGTTTGTTGGGGTTTGGATCGTCTGTCTACCTGTATTCTGAGGACTGTGTTTGGTTTCATTGGTTTCATTCATCAAGGAGCGCTCCGAACCATCCATCTGTCGTCACCCTTTCAGCAACTACCAGTTGGACTGTGTTTTCCCTTCCCTTTCAACATAAAGATCGCTGGACTTAATCTCATCACCTCTCATTTCATCCGGTTTGGTTTTTCCCATGGACTTTGCTGTGTGGTTTTGTGTTTATATGTTAAATGTAATATCGCCGAAGGTGTCAGGGGTGGTATTATTGTTTGCATTTAGTTAATTCAATTTCATTATATTCTTTATTGTTTAATGTTCCCAGCGTGCTTTATTTGGTCTCTGTAGTAGTGTGTGTGTTTGTGTGTGTCGCTCCAAGGCTGGGGTTGTCCCTGGTAAATCCTCCACTAAAATAAATCAATCACCGTCACATTGAGGGTGTGAATCTTAGCGGCACTTGACCACTACAATGTGACATGTGATTTGTTGTCCTCTGCTCATACGCCAAACCTGGATTCTGTCTTCAGTTTGGGAGGTCCCAGTTGAGCCCTGGCAGAAAGCGTCCTCTTTGAACACCTCGTATGACTTCGGCCTAGAAGTGCCTGGTGGGAAGCACATGGGCAGTGTGACTCTGTGGGCCTGACGAATTAGGCTGGCCTTGCATGAAGGAGTGTGTCCTCCTACAAGTTGGAAGCCAGTGACACTGAGTTGAATAAGAGGGGACAGTAAACAGAGACATTGATGAAAGATTACTTGGAGGGTTGCTGCTTAAATAAACTGAGAGAGAAAAGCGTGTAGGAGGTGTGATCCACAGAAACCACCATGTGAAACAGAAATCCAGCAGACACAAGTGCTCATTAGAGACCATCGGCATACGTCTCTCGGTCTGCTTGGTGCTGTCGCCTTCTCTTTGTTATTCTTTCAGTTCGAAAGGTGAAGAAAAAAGTTCTAGTTTCCATTCTCAATTACATTTCTTCATTGTGCTCGCATTTATATTTTCAGTTTATTCATGACAGTCCTAAAATAAGATGCAAATAAAGACCAAGTTAAAGACAAGGAGATGTTGCTGCTTGTTATGTTTCCTAAATAGTTACTTTTTTTCTGTTCCTCTAAAGCAGTGGTTCTTAACCTGAGGTCCTGCATGAATTTACATTCTCGTGAGAAAAATAACGTGCAAGAAAAATGTCATACGAGAAAAATCACGGGAGAAAAACAGTGGTCACCATACAGCCCTCCCTCTTGTTTCTATCAAAACGAAAAGTCAAAATACATTGGCTGTCGAAGATGATACTTGTGTCAGCTTGTCGAAGACCACTCTACAGTTTCATATTCTTATTCAAGACAAACAAGAACAAACCTTCTCATTGAAATAAAGTAGATAACGAGAGAGCAGATGTAGTAGTAGTCCATCTGTTTTAACTTGCACAAGAGGATTGTATTTCATAATTATAATGAGTGGCCATTACTTTTTGCATAAAAAGGAGTGATTTTTTAGATTGTTTACTTTAAAGTTTAAGAATACTTTGTGTATGTCATACACACTTAGGAGGCAGCCAACAAGTCCTGAGGTGAGTGAATTATCGTGAGATGAAGGGTTGATATTCGGCATTAATGCCTCTCTCCTTCTTTCACCAGACATACAGAAGAAAAGTAATGAGTTAGCTCACTTACCTCCATCATTTATGGATTCCCCAAATGGCGTTCTGACCAAGACATCACGTCCACTTCCGACTCCCAAAGATAATGTAACTTCCGGTCCCATCCTGATGTCACTTCCGTCTTTCCATTATGACATCGTTTCCAGCCATACTTCCTTCCGGTTGCCATTTTGTTTATAATCCACAACCTTACTCCTGTATTTTGGTCAAATGCTTTTTGTTTTTGATCCAATTCAATGGATTTTTTCGCAAGTCCTCTGGACATTATACGGGGAATTTCCCCTACTCTTCTTGATTTGTTTTGGGTCCACAATATATGTCTGAGACAATCATATCTCAGAAAATAAAATACATTATATTCATTGCATGCAAAGTTGTGTTTATGTGAATATTTCTGGAGAAGGGGGTCCATAGCTTTCTTCAGATTCTTAAAGGGGTCTGTGACTCAAAAAAGGTTAACAATCACTGCCCTAAAGGTTGTAATGTATTTTATTACTTGTGGTGGCTCATCGAGAGCAAGCTGAGCATGGGCCTGCAGGATACCATCCATCCATCCATCCATCCATCCATTCATCCGTCCGTCCATGATCCAACCCGCTATATCCTAATTACAGGGTCACAGGGGTCTGCTGGAGCCAATCCTAGCCAACACAGGGCACAAGGCAGGAAACAAACCCTGGAAAGGGCGCCAGCCCACCACAGGGTGCGCACACACACACACACACACACACACACACACACACACACACACACACACACACACTAGGGACAATTTAGAGTCACGAATTCACCTAACATACATGTCTTTGGACTGTGGGAGGAAACCCACGCAGACACGGGGAGAACATGCAGACTCCATGCAGGGAGGACCCGGGAAGCGAACCTGGGTCTCCTAACTGCCAAGCGCAGGATACCATGCAGATTAAAAATAAAAAGTTGTTTTATAAAAAAAAAAAAAAGAAAAATACAAACATGAAAACAACAAAAAAAAAAATGGAATATATTTTACTGGGTGTAGTCCACCAATTTAATAATGAACTTAATTATGAATGCTGAACTCATATGCACCGTATCCTGGGGGATCATAAATAAAGGCTCCCACTGAACCAAAAGATAAGGAGAAGTTGATACGTGTAATTTTTTTTAAAGAAGTTATAATGTATTTGATTACTTTTAGTTGCTGATACAGAATAAGCTGAACTTTTCTATTTTGGCAACACATTCTTTTGCTTTCATAATTACAGCTCAAAACTGACCACATTAGTTATCTAATTTTTATAAGTAGTGCTCTTCAAACAAGCATATAAGGATGTGAAAGCAATGCTTGTCTACAACCAGAGGTTTTGTATATTGGACGATCTTCTTGTTTCTCGAAATGCGCTTTTTTCTTGTTCTCGTTCCCGGACTTTGTCTTGCGTGCCTATGAGCCATCGTGTTTGCTTGCTGCTCAGTTGCTCTGCATTCAGGATCATGTATTGCTTATCAATGTGCTTTAGAGTTGTCTTCTTATTGCTTCTCATTCTTTATCACTTAAGTGTTTTGTGCAATTTGCTTGATGATCAGCAGATGTTCCAACTCTTCTTCTTCCTGCCGTTATGGTATTTAGCACTTTATAGTAAACACAAGAACACAGGTCAATTTGCTATTCTTTATAAATGTTTAATAAAGTTCAATGATCAATAAATGTGAACATGTACTGTATTTGACGATCTTCTCGACTGACCTTACTCCGTGTTTGTTGTTATTGCATTTTGTTTCTCACACTTGATGGTCAGCCGATGCTGCTCTTCTTCTTCTTCGTCATCTTTTCTTCTTCTTCTTGTGTTCTTCATCACGTAATCAGCTCCTGCGATTTACTTCATATTCACCAGATGTTGCTGCTCTTCTGCCGTGTCAGTTGCTTTGCCATTCGTTTGCCATAATAAACACATGAACACAGGTCACTGTGCGGAGATTTCCACTGCCTACATGTTTTTTTTTTTAATTTCTGGGACATTTTAGGTCATAAGGTTTTAATTAAGACCAAGACCAAATCTGTTCATAAGGTGCAGGTTTCCTTCAGGATTCGCTGCCTTCCAGGGTCTGCTCCAGAGAGGCATGGTGGGTTTTGCATAATGTGCATTTTAACATGACATTTAGTCTGATGGCCAAAAAGATTAATTTGGTCTCATCAGACCATAGAACCTTCTTCTGGTGGACGTCATAGTTTCCTGCATTCCTCCTGATAAACTCTCTGTGTTTATTTTTATTTAACACTCTTTGCCACCCTGCCATTAAGTTGCAACTGGTGAAGCCCCCTGGCACACTTGTCATCTCCAAAGTCTCTCCAGTCTCAGACACCATAGCTTGTAACCAGTTCAGAGATCTCATAGCCCTCTGGTGGTCTCCTTCACTTGTCTTCCTGTGCAAAGAAGCTGTGCCATACTCTTTCCAGTTCTTAATGGTTAATTTAGCTGAATATTCAACGACTTTGTCTTTTTCTTGTTGTCATTCACCTTTTTCCAGAGTCGCTTATTTTGTTTGCTCGTCTTCATTGTGTAGGTCAGCCTACCATACTGACTCACAACAAGTTGTGCAATCTCGATTGGAAAAATTTACTCACATATTATGTTTTATTCTAACTTTGTGGTGTTCATTGCCTGTTTTCTTTGTGATGTTCATTTTATCAGTACAAATGTCTTTATTCTGTGCACACATGACAATCAACTTGTACTTCATATTCATACCTAAAACCACTCAAATTGAGACAATTGACCCAGACTGCAGTCTTGAATGAAGACAGTGAATGTTGCCTCAGGCATGAATATTGGCCGTTCAAGTGTCACGCATGTATGTTGTCATCCTTAGAGCTTTATGCTCCACTTGTTTATATAATGGCAACAAAGCAGAAAAAAATCAGCAGCAATTTACTGTTTAAAAACTTTCTTGATGCTTAAGGATGAATTAATCTGGTTAATGAACTTCAGGCAGCTAAACCAGGCATTAAAAGCCAATGTGTATAGCTGTGTGTTTCAAAATCAAGAGATGTGGAATTTAGTTCCTCCAGCAGTGATCCAGTGTTCTAACATTTGTAGGCTTCCAATCTTCAGGAATTTCCCCAGTGATATTTCTGAAAAATGTTCATCAAGGGTTTATATACTGTATGTGCTCACCAACGGCTTTAAGTGCTTGGTGGTAAACGTTAGGCCCTAAGCTCATCTGCTCACTGTCTTTTAGTATTGTCGCTTTTATTCGTCTTAGTTGTTTCCTTGTGCTAATCCAGCACTGGTATTTAACACGTGTGATCTAAGATTCTACATATTGGGCTCTTCCTTTTGTGCTTGTATTGCTTTTGTGTATTATTATTATTATTATTATTATTATTATTATTATTATTATGATTACATCAGGGATTGGCTCTGAGCCCTTTCTTATTTTCAGTGGTGATGGACAGATTGACAGACGAGATTAGACAGGAGTCCCTGTGGACTATGATGTCTGCTGATGACATTGTGATCTGTTGCGATAGTAGGGAGACCCTGGAGAGGTGGAGATATGCTCTAGAGAGGAGAGGAATGAAGGTCAGTAGGAACAAGACAGAATACATGTGTGTAAGTGAAGGTTTATGGATGTGGTGAGAGAGGACATGCAGGTGATGGGTGTAACAGAACAAGATGAAGAGGACAGAAAGATATGGAAGAAGATGATCTGCTGTGGTAATCCCTAACAGGAGCAGCCAAAAGAAGAAAAAGAAGATTATTATAATTATTGTTATTATTATCCTACCATTCTTCAACTCACTTATCCAGTTCAGGATCATGGGAAACTGACCCCAGCAGCACTGGGTACAATGTATGAACCATCTCTGGATAAGGTATCGACCCATTGCATTCCATTATTATTATTATTATTATTATTATTATTATTATTATTATTATTATTATGGGATAATCCTCTTGCTACTTCCTGTATGGGCCTAGGCCTAGTACAGTTTTATGTGATGTGTTGTAGACGTTAAGTCGCACTGTTGCCCCTTTAAACCTAACAGACAGACACTCAGGACACAAGGTAAAAGCACTGAGAAGTATTTTAAATTCTTTTCACTTCTCAAAACAGTGCTCCCTAAGCACTACAGCCACAAATAATACAAAACAACTGTCTTCTCTGTTTTCTCCTTCACAGCTCCTAGCAAGCGTTGTCCACCTCCTCCCGACTCAGGCTCCCTGCTGGGTGTTCTGAAGTCCTTTAAATAGTCTTTGACCTGGAAGAGCTTCTGCTCTTCCATCCATGTGACCTGCCAGCACTTCCGGGTCAGACTGAGAATTGAAGTTTTTAATTAGCCTAGAAGTACTTCAGGACTTCCGTCCTTGTTGATCCATTAGTACTTCCAGCCTAGGTGAGAATTTATTCTCCCACCCTCTTCCTGCAGCATCCCCTAGCAGCATCCACGGTACGCAGCAGGGCTGTGTTGCCAAACTCCATGTCCCATAGTGCCCTGCATGAGTCCAGGGAAACGTCCACCTATCGTCTTGGGGGAGGCAGTGTCTTAGAAAAGCTGCCTTCCCCCATCCTTCCACCTCAGGGAAATCCTGGCCTGGTTGAGCTGCCATTGAGCTGGAATCTGTAACACCACTACCTTCTGTGCTGCCATGTTGGCAGACCAAAGTGTGTGTTTATTGAATGTATACTGTGTGCCTGAAGTAGTGGGTAAAGGAATACTCTGTGATATGTTAGTTGCCCCAGTTATGTAGCTTTCTGTATGTGAAATCCTCCCCAGTTCATAAAGTTCATTTTTGGCCTTGGAGTCCCTGCAGATTTTGTTTTATTACTCCAGCTTAACTGGAGACACATCTTTAGAAAAGCAGAATATGATATTATGCTGTATGCAAGGATTCTTCTTTTCTGCTATTTATATACAAGGTGTAATAACGAGACAAACAGAGATTATAAATGTTTGGGACACCACAAGGGTCAATTCTGCATATTCAAATAAAACGTGTGGTATAGCATGCTAGGAAAAGTATAAAACACCGAAATGACACGAGTCTCCATCAGACTGATTCAAAACGACATTGCATCTAGAGATAAAGGAACTGCGCAGGACCAGGCAGGTGGAAACCAGAGGTGACGTCAGAGGTGTCACTGCTTCTGGTCTGCAGAGAGAGGAAGACAAAAGGCATTTGTTGACAGCGCCCTCTGGCTTTCCAGAGGAATAGTACAATTGTCAAAAACACTCTTGCCGTCCATAACATTGTATGTCCCCATGCAGTGGCCACAACAGTGGAGGAAATGTAACAGCTGCTGCCTGAACGTCTTCCACATCCTCCTTACAGCTCTGGTCTAACACGATGAAACTGTCACATCTTTCCGTCCACTTAAAGAGGTTCTGCATGGCTGTAGATTCACCTCTGATGATGAGGTTAAGGAGTGCCGCGACCTGCAGGTAGACTGTGTGAAGAAGTGGTAGAACTTCTGTTCATCTGCTCACAGTTACCGGTACAAAAGGGTAAGAGGACTTTACTTTTTGATTCTCCTTCTTATCTAGGTTATGTAAGCTTGTATTGGTTTATTTTTTACTAGCTGTACTACCCATCTAAGACGAGTTGAAATGTAAATAATCAGCATTTTTTTTGCAGTTCACCATGCAATGCCGATGTCTCTGTTATATTCCATTAGGTATGGGACTCGTAAAAGCAGTGTTAATGTTTGTGATGTACTATCTGTTGGAATAACAAATTAAATGCATTTTATTACTAAAAATGTTTGTGATGTGCCATCTTTTGGAATGACAGAGACACAACAACTGGGCAAACAGACAGACAGCCCTTTAATAAGGTGGATCGCTTATTCATTATTATTCTTACTTAATTCATTTTGCTTTTCCTTTCTTGTAATGTTTTCTTTGACATCTTGTAAAGCACTTTGAGTTATATCCAGTGTATTGTTGTGTTCTGCAGTGATGACCAAGAAATAATGTAATCTCATGTTATATTGCAGAACAGAGATAACAAAGTCACTGATAGCATAGACATCTATGGTGACTAAGACTGGACAACAGCAAACAATATCAGAAAATTACTCAAGTCGCATATCACATATTTTTGCAGCCCACTATTCTGATTGCTGCTTCTTTGTTATGTTTTTAGATTTGTATTCCACTGTTGTGCTTTCCAGGCTAATTTAAATGGTTGCCTTTGGGTGTCAGGTACAAGGTTGAGTGGAAGAAAATATTTACTGCGGGAAACGAAAAAGAGAATTCAAGACTGAAAGAAAATGCTGACTCACGACTGGCCATCCTGCCAGTCTGCTGTTGCTCTAACTGCCTGAGCAAGTAATTAAATTTACTTTCAACTGTCTTTTAATTTAGGCCGTCTTTCCTTCAAAATGCTTCGATAAATCATGCAGTCTGTTCCGAGACACTCCCCGAGCAGGCGACGCTGTGCTTTGACTTTTAAATGAAGAATGAATCAGCTGACGAGCCGACTTTGGAGATGTTGTGAGGCAGGCAGGGACAAAGACGTCGGCACTTGGTACAAATGTCTCGAATGTTGCCTACTATTATGATTACTTCTATGGCTGATGCCGTTATCCAAGGCAACTTACAGCATTTCGGATAGAGTTATCTGCGTTTCTTTTGTTTTTCCAGTTCGAGCACAGACAGGTAAAGTGACCTGCTCATGGTCATGAAGTGTCAGAAGTAGGATTTGAAGCCACAACCTCTGAGTTTAAAGTTCAAAAACCTTAACCATGTGGTATAGCGGGTCCACAGCTCAGATCAAAAAGGCCAGTTTTTAAATAGATAATCTCCACACTCGTGTTTTAAATAGGGAGTGTGGTAGTGTGGCCAGAGCGGTTCATGGGCACTTCATGATGCGGACGGTCCTCACTTAAGTGCACAGATGAGGAATCGTCTGCATCTGTAATTGATGCCGGGAACTGCTAATCGCCACACCTGAACCACATCCCCATTATATATAGTAGGAGCATGAGTGCAGAAAGGAAAAAGAAAAAGAACGGGAACTGAGGTTAAAGAAGAAGAAGAAGAAGAAGAAGAAGAAGGAGAAAGCCGGTGCGTGATCGTTTGCTGTTGAGAGCAGAAGGCAGTGGAGCAGTAAGCCCTAGAGGGGTGTTTGCCCGGTGCATGGGGGCAGTCAGTAGTGGTCGCTCCCCGTGAGCGTTAGAGAGGAGCGGGAGTGACCGGGAGGAGGACGGCTCGCCACATAAGGCCGAGAAGGCAGCGGGAGTCGGAGACTTGGGAAGTGAAAGCTCCAGCGTGAGCACCCTGGTCGCTGGGGAGCCCAAGTCATGGTCTGATGGAGCCCACTGGAGCCAGGGATGGGAAAGGCGAACAGACCAACAGAAGGCAGAGAAGGTCAGCTGCAGGTAGGTTGACTCCCCTGGTGCATAGCCTGGATGGGAGAAGCAGGGAAGCCGCCAGTAGAAAGAAGGCACCGGGCTTTGATTTTAAAAGAACTGCTTCTAGCCATTGTTTTTAACCTTGTTTTAAAGGAATTATTTATTGGATTTTAACCTCCACGTTTTTCACTTGTCTTTAATGGATTATTTATTTATTGAACTTTATGCACTGCACTGTTTATTCTGACACTGTTTTTGGTTTTGTTTTAAATAAAAGCACTTTGCACATTTTGCACCATCCCCTTTCTTTGTGATGTCTTCATTGTCCAGTTCATCTGGTTACATTACCAGCAGTGTTAGGTTTGAGAGCTCCCCAGAAGCCAGATGGGAGCATGGAGCAGAACCGACCTTGTCACAAACCTCTACACCACACTGCCCAAGTATGGCATGCAGCCTGGCATATGATGACTGGTTTTGAAAGGCCAGGTCCGCTGCAGGAACTGATGCCACTTGATGTAAGATCACACTTTAAGTAGCCTTGTTGGCTCCATGATTGTCTGGTTACAAATCAAGGGCCCAAACATAAGGTAGCAGCCCTTTAAGGTGTACTGTTTTCATTATGTGTATGCATTTAAGTTATTCGTACAGTCATTTCATTGCTTTATTCAATTTTTGAAGCCCTGTGTTCCAGTAAAAGGTTTTGTATAGGAGTCTTTCATAGTTGTATCAGGCGCTAAGCGGGAAATAATGCAGTGCCAGTTAATGGGAGGACACACACATACAGTATCTACACAAAGCTAAATGAGAGACCCCGATTAACTCTCCTTGCATGTTTTTAGGAGGTAGGATGAAATTGGTGCAAAGCCACGGGGACATTAGGGACTTTCAAAACTCGACTTGATGTTATTTTAGAAGAATTAAGAGGTTATGACTGATGAGCTTAGTTGGACTGAATGGCCTGTTCTAGTCCAGATTGTTGTGATGTTTTAATTTTGTTGGCTGAGCTGAGCCCTGGGTCTACCTTTGGCCCTTTTGCTCTTCCCCTCCTTAAACTGATTTTACTTGTTAATTGTTTCCTTTTAATAGCAGAGCCTAACTCGGTGATGTCTCCAGCCAAAGCTCATTCCTCAGCTGTGCTGCCAGTTATGGAAGTCACTTGAAGTCTGATAAAAAAAGCTGCTCAGACCTTCAGGATCTGGCTGAGGCCTTGTGCATTTTCTGCACTCCCAGCAGCCCAATGGTAGTGTCTAAGAATGTCTTCACATTGCACTTCAAGTAGGATTTTTTCACTCATTATTATGTTTAGCAGACACAAGAATTCAGTGGATGACTGGAAGACAAGGACACAGTCAGAAAACCATAGTGATGGCCAGAACCTGGAGAACAACTATCTGTAAGTCAATCAAAGTCAGAAAGAGTTCAAAAACCAGAGAAACCAAATTTTCAAGCAAAGGTTTGAAGGCGTTTGGGATCCGTGTAGCTGAATAGGGAAGTAAACCCGTGGATGACCTGTTATTGACAGGCTACGACCTCCGAGGACACGCCCACTCCTAGCAATGGTAATCATCAAAAGCACCATTACAATGGTGGCGATAGAATTACCCAAATCACAAATCAAAATGACTAATTTTCCTGCATTTTTATCACTCTTTAATTTAATATTGTTTATTTGTATCAATATACTGCTACTGCATTATGTGAATTTCCCCTTGGGATTAATAAAGTATCTATCTATCTATCTATCTATCTATCTATCTATCTATCTATCTATCTATCTATCTATCTATCTATCTCTAAATCAAAATTAAAACTATAACTATATTATAAAAACAAATTAACCAAATGGATACTGTGATGGATGGCGGAGGATTGTGCCCTACCAGGAAGCCTGGAGAAGCAGGGGACGGGGAAATGGGCAATTCATACCCGGGACATGAGAGGGAAGCCACCCCCACGGACTTGGGGCTTAGAAACTCAACCCTGTTGGGGGTCCCAGAAGTGCTGCCAGAAGAGGAGCTGGATTCACGTGCAACACTTCCGCCATACCCAGAAGTGCTGGCAGCTGGTGATCGGAGAGCACCTGAAGCACTTTGGGGTTAAGTATAAAAGAGGCCGACTCACTCCAATCAAAGTGCCAGAGTCAGGAAGAGGAAGACTAAGCTTGTGAGGAGAGGAGTAGAGGCGGGAGAAGAAACAAAGAAGAAGTGTAATATAAGGACCGAGTTGGGGAGATGGTGAGTTTTGGCACTGTGTGTGCAGGAAAGAGAATGGTTTATTAAACGCTGTGTGCTTTTGGTCATTGTGTGTCCTTGGTGTCTGTCTGTAGCCGGGCTGATCTTTCACAACACGTACAGGTATAAAACTCCCTTACAGACTCAATCGATATTCAAAAGTTTAATAAATTTGAGCAGCAAAAAACCACATGGAATGAGAGTGGAGTTCAACCACATTTGTATGTGACACTAAATCCAGTACTGGCATACGCGGCGTCAATAGGACCAGCTTTTGAATGCTTGAGTTGGCTGGAAGTTTGCCATCTCCATCTTATCTTATATCAATGTTTATGCAAACGTTGTCATATCTCTGTATTGAAACACAAGATTGGTTACAGTTCCAAATCAGGGTGCCAATGGAAGGTAACTGAGCAGGCCAACTTGATAATCATTTGGGGAGACTCCAGCCAGCCAATAAAGGCCAGTTGCTCTAAGCTTCCCATGGAAATGGTGCACCTCATGTGAATGTTTTTCTGGGAGAACCTTCAGGACAGTCGTCAACGTAAGTAATCTAATGTCCCCTTTGACGCTGAGAAATTCGCAAATGCCACGGTTTTGCATCAAAACCCTCCACATCCTACACTCTCCAGCTCTGGGTGGTCTGTCGTGTTCACAGCTTTCAGATACAGCTGTGAAAATTGCTCTCAAAGCACAACAACTACAATCTTTTGTTCTCCATTTCTTTTCCTTGCCATCACAAGCTGACAGATTCCTAGACGTCCTGCACTGAAAACAATGATAAGTAGCCCAGCTGCCAGCGTGATGTTCCTGTTCACCATTTGTTACAGTATGTCTGCTAGGCCGCATCTGTCAGAGGTATTTGTTTTTATTCATTTTGCCTGTGCAGCACACATCCAGGACAGATATCTGTTCAAACTCCTGCCAGATTTAGATTACTTGCAAAATTAATTTAAACAGTTAAACAAAAAAAATTTTAAATATACCAAAAATATAAATTGAGTGAAGCCCGAGTTAAGCCTTTTGTATGTTTGCCTTGTTATGTTTAATCGGTTCAATCAAGGATTAGAGTTTCTGATTTGTGTTAATTTGTATTTAGAGTCCTTTTTTTGACTCCTTACCTCTGGAGGTCATGTTTGACTCTATATAATTCAGTTATTTTAATATTTTATATATTAAGTTTTTAGTATTTATTTCATCATAATTCTGCCCTTCTACATTGCCATAACACTTATGTTCAATTTCATTTTTCTGTTAGTATTTTATTATCATAGTTATTCTTTGAATTTATTGGTTATTATAAACTATTTGGGCTGATATTCTCCTATTTGGTGTTTTACTTGTCTTCTGTTAAGAAATGTTATTATTAAATGTATAATTACTCAGTTAATAATAAGATTATTTCATTATTAAAAAAAATATTCAATTGATTATTTGGCAAGGGCTGCTTCTTGAAGGCACGTGTGTTTTTGAGGTGATTCTGGGCATTCTGGGGTAACAGTAGGAGTCCATAATCCCAACAGACATCCACGTTGTGCACAACAATCATGCCAGTCAATATTCTGACCTCATCGTTATTTCTACGCACCTTTTCCGACTCTAAACCACTTAAACCTGAATGGTTATTGGATGTTCTCATTTTTAACTGTTCACTAAGGGAGGGTGTGGCTTACAGTGATTACCTCCTTAAATTATGGTGTGTCAAATTATTTGGCAGCTCCGTTACCTCATTAAAATGATAGCAAACAGTAAAAAATTGTAAATTGCCTCTCAGACAGAGGACATTCTGCTAAACTCCAGAGGCAAGACCGCCAGACAGTTAAACATTTTGTTGCAAAAAATTGCCAGGGCTGCAAAAAATGAGTGGAGAAGAAATCACAAATCAATTAGAATGGACTTTAGAAGAATTAAACATGAAGTTACCAGGTACCCCATTAACATCTGGTGCCACCATCTCCCAGAACTGCAACTTATCAGGGGTGTCCAGAAGTATAAGGTGTCAAGTGTTCAGAGTCACGGCTAAGGTGAGGAAGGCTGCAAGATGACCACCATGGAATAGGATTCACAAGTTGAAATATCAAGATTGTTCCAAGAAGATTTACTGTATATACCTGTGTATAAGTTCTCCCGCGGATAAGTTGGGACTTCAGTTTTTAGTGTAATTTCTGGTAGTTTATAATGAAGGTCGTATAAGTCGAATACAGAAAACTCATGCTATTGGTACAAGGGATTATGATATGCTAACGCCCACCTGAGAGAGTAACCATTGGGCACACTGCCTTTTTTCTATGTGGGTGCGACAATGTGCTGTATCAGTGTGTGCTCCTAACCTCTCTATCTCTCTCTCTCTATTGTGCCTACGTGACCACACGGTAATACCCAAACTAATCCAAAGTGACATTTGCACTGATTTGTGTTTTTTGTATCTCACACCCTCATACACCCCAATTGCAAGAGCATCCCTTATCTACGATGGAGCGAAAATATGAAGCTGGTTTTAAGTAGCGAATAAAACTGGTAACTGCGCTGCTGCAACAAAATTTGATGCGTCTGAAAAACTGATGCGAGATTGGAGGAGGCAAGAAGATGTAAAAAAAAAAAAATAAGTGTTGCATTTTTGAACGGCCGTATAAATCAGGGTCTGATTTTATGATCGATTTTTTTGGATTTCAAGACCTGACTTATACGTGAGTATATATGGTATTTTTTCAAAGGTTTTATGGACAGATAAAATGAGAGGGACTGTTGATGAACCAGATGGATAGTCTCGTACCTGACTCACTAATGGGCACGGGGCACCAGTTCGAGTCAGGTGTCAGCAAGGTCAAGGGGAGGGCTGCTGTAATTAAGGATGTGCTAATTGAACATTTTTAGGTTGAAGATGGGCTGAAAATCAACCCCCAAACCATGCTGCCAGTTTCAGGCAGATACTTTCCTCAAGCAGTGGTATAATCAGAAATCTGCAGCATTCCAGAATTCCATGATCTTTATGCAGGGCCTATGGGACATCCTGGGACTTCGAGGTATCCCCTCAAGGTTGCTGGATATCATGGCTGGCCTGTACACTGGTACTGTGAGTGCTGCACAGAGTGGAGGCAGAACCTCTGAGTTTTTCCTAGTTGATTTTGGGGTTTGTCAGGGTTCTGTTCTTGCTTTTACTCTGCTCATTGCATGCATGGACTGGGAGTTGGGCCGGGTAGTGGTCCAGAGGCTGTGGGGCATCTGCTGGTGAAGAAAGATTCACTAATCTTGACTTTGGCGATAGAGTCAATGGAGGCTCTGACTGGGGGTCTCGAGAGACTGAGCGAGGAACCTGAGTGTCTGGGCATGTGAGTGTCCTGGATAAAAACCAAGATCCAGGCCTTTAATGACCTCTTGGGCACAGCCAACAGCAGTGTGTCTGTTTGCGGAGAGAGTGTCGACTGCGTCGAGAGGTTTACTTACCAGGGCTGTGACATTCATGTCTCTGGTGACTCTTCCTATGAAGTCAGTAGACGGACTGGGAGAGCATAGGGGGTCATGAGGTCGCTGGAAAGGGGTGTGTGGCGCTCCTGATATCCATGCAAAAGGACGAAAGTCCAAGTCTTTAGAGCAGCGTTTCTTAACCTTTAAGTATTTGCGACCCGAGTTTTCATAACAGTTTTAATGCGCCCCTAACGTTTTTTGAAAGGAGCCCACTAATACCAATTTGTTCTTTTTTAATTAATGATATATCATAGATGCATATTTTATTATACCTACTTAACTTTTATAAACATTTATCTAACTCTAAATTTATTTTTCTAGTATCAGAATGTACTGTAGTTTAAGTTCATTTGTTTTGGTTTCAATAGATGTCTTTTTCATATTTTCAATTCTTGTTTTCTTTTTTTCACATCTTCGTGCCCCCCTTTTTGTTACTTCGCGCCCCCCTAGGTGTGCCCGCCCCACAGGTTGAGAACCACTGCTTTAGAGTCCTGGTTTTTCCTGCCTTGCTATATGGTTGTGAGAGATGGACACTATTCAGTGACCTGAGACGAGGACTGGACTCCTTTGCTACTGTGTCTCTTTGGAGAATCCTTGGGTACCGCTGGTTTGACTTTGTGTTGAATGAGTGGTTTCTCATGGAGTCCCGAATGAGGCACATGACCTGCATTGTAAAGGAGCATCAGTTATGGCACTGCAGCCATGTTGGCGTGATTCCCCGAGGGTAATCTGGCTCACAAGATCCTCATTGTTTGGGACCCGAGTGGCTGGATCAGGCCAAGGGGTCGCCCACATAACACCTACCTGTGGCAGATAAAGGGTCATTTCTAGAGGGTGGGACTGGACCACATGTCTGCCTGGGGGGTTGCCAACTAGGATCTCGAGCTGTTTTGTCGAGTGGTGAGTGCAGCAACAAGCTGTACCAATGCATGCTCCCCAACCTGATCTGACCTGACCTGACATGCAGGGCAACCCTCCATTGCGGGCATCCAAGTACTCCACTGCTTAGCTAGCCAGCAGAGGCCTCAAAGATGACTGTATAATGACCTGGCCCTCTTCCTAACCTGACTTAGATTGTCCTGAGAACTTGTGGGTCTTTCTCAAGTGTGACGATTACAGTGCAACAATAAAGCATTTGAGAGGCTGTGGTTACTGCTGCCGCAAAAGTTCATTGTGAAGAGACTAAGAAAGGTGCTAGCTCATTGGAGTCATGGCTACATTGGTCAGTGAATATATCTGAAGGGCCAACAGTCATTTTATGTTACTTATCAGTAATTGGTTGAGAATAAATAAGTGAGTGTGGAAAAAAATGATTTGTAATTTGGTTGCCTAATAATTGCATACTTATATTTTGCTCTGAGAAAGACAAAAAGTCACCTTTCCTTTGTTAAACATTCAAATTTGATATAAATGACTGAGAACGTTCTGTTTTTTCCTCAATAAAATGCATCCCGAGGAATACAGTTTACCTAATAATTGTGAACACAGTGTAGTGTTTGGAATTTTTGGAACTCAGTTTTGTATTTTCCATTCATGTGCACTTCTGTTGTTTTATTGTTATTCTGTGTGTGTGAGTGTTGGGTGGTCTCCACCATTTTGTGACTGCCACTGCATCGAGGTTCATATTGTTCACAATTTCTATATCCAATGCCTGTCAACCGCTGGTGTATTGTGTATCTTCTTAAGAATCCTTTGCTTTGGTGTCTCTCTTTCCTCTCACTCTGGTCACTCAGGTACAACTATAGGTGCCCGCAGTCCAAGTTATGTGCAAGGTGTCGTTGTGCAGACATCACACTGTTTTCCAGTTCTGCTTCTTATTAGGAGTCAGTTCAGATTTCATGACTAAATGCAGTTAATGTGCTGTGTGTCTTAGTGCTGTGACGAGAGCTGATGGCACAGCCCTCATTATGTACAACAATGCATGCCAATTGACATATTTTGCTAAAGCTTAGAGGGGTGGCACATTGGTATGGTGTCTAGGATCTCACAACTCCAGAGATTTGGGCTCATACCCAGCCTAGCCAGTGCCTTCATGGGGTTTGTGTGTGTGTGTGTGTGTGTGAATGTGCCCTGCTGTGGGCTGGCATCTGCCTAGCGCCTGATGCCGCCAGCATGTCATGTATTAAGCATTTGGCAGGGTATATTGTGTTCTTTTTAGGATATCATTTTTTGAATAGTCATACTGTATGTTGAATATAAACTTCTAAAAAAAAATTAGAATTTAGTTGTCTCAAATTTAGAAATCAATTTCCTGGCACCAATAAAATGTGATATTAATCTAATGGCATACTGGGATATTGAGCAGATATTTCAATGAAAAATATTTAATTTCCCTTGCCATTGCAGGAAACAATACAGGCAGCTCCCAACAATATCTTTATGTTCTTATACTGAATTGAAAAAAATGATTTTTCTTTTTTGGGGGATCAAACAGCAGTGCTGCTAACAACCGGCCTGTGACCCATACTGGGACTTTGTTGTTCTTCTTGACTTGTACCCGCTGCTGGTGGTCTCTGAAAAGGCCAAGCATGGACCCTCCATGAGTCGGCCTTCATGGCTTACAGAGTTAGGTTGACCATCACTATATTAATAAGCCTGCTAGATTCCAAAACATAATTTAGGAATGACATGGTGATAATAGAATCAAATCATTACCGCTATCTGAAAATTAAATTCATTGCCTTTTACGAATTACTAACACGGCAGTGACATAGAAAAGGAGGGCTTTCTGCTGTTGGCTGGCACATTCATGTTAGTTCTTTTTAAAATAAATGTGAGTATGCCACCTGTCTGAGAAAAGATCCCCTCTCCCCTTGCGACTTCAGTTTTTTGGTGCTCCCTCCTTCTATACCCACCATATTATAACATTCGCCCTCTGCTTGGTGAACATTCCCTCCACTCCCCTGTTAGCAATGACCCTTAATTCACTTCAGCGTCACTGAGGGCTGCAACTTGTCCCAGCAGCAGCAGTGTCAAGGCAGGAGTCAGGCCTGCCCCATCACAAGGGCACACTCACGCACTTGGCCGTACTTACTGGGTGCCAGCTCACTGATATGACACAAACATCTTTAAAAGCAGAACCTCTCACGCAGATACCAGGAGGAAATGAAGTTCAAGGGTTTGAATCCTGGGATCTTCCAGCCACCGTGCCACCCTCCGTTTCACTTTCCCTGTCGCATGCTCTGAATACTATTCCCCCAGCGTGATTTGTGATGCCCTCTTTGAGAGCTGTAATTTAAAGCAATGACTTTAATTTCACGCAAGTGATGCCATCCAAGGACCAGAATTGGAAAAAGCAGGTTAACAACTCTAACAGATATTTCCTTTATTATTGGTTCTATTGTTTGTTTGTTTTTTTTATTGTTTGGTCTTTGGTAGTTTATTAAATGCAGTTAGGTGTTTCCAAAGTGTGTATCCTGAAGGTCTCCCTTGTGTGTTTGCCATACTAAGCACACAGCCTCACAGACCTGCAGTCCAAGCCCGGGCGGCCAATTCATTTTCTTGTCAGGCAGGCTGAAGCTCCTGCATGCTGATGTGGAGTAGCTCTCAGTCACACTGCCTTGGCGTGATTCATGAGACACGAGGACAGCCCTGACTTTGAAATGCTTAGTGCCATTCAGGCGTGTAGTCGGGGCTTTAAAGAACTGAACTGCAATACATGGAGCAGAACAGAACAGAACAGAATACTGGACTGGCAGTGCCCAATGGGTCCACAGGGATGTGTCTGAATGCAGGCATTATGAACAGTGACAGCAAAAGCAGATCTAACTCCCTGATTGTCCCTATTTTTCTGGAAGGTTAAACAGAACTCCATCCAGCTTCCACTGAAGTGTGTTTTATTTCATATTGTATACCTTCCATATCATATAATCAAATTGAAATGCTAACATTCTTGCATCTACAATACACCCAACGGCCACTTTATTAGGTACACCTTGCTAGTACCAGCTTGGATGCCCTTTTGCCTTCCGAACTGCCATAATTCTTTGTGGCATAGATTGAATAAGGTGCTGGAAACATTTCTGAGGGGTTTTGGTCCGTATTGACATGATAGCATTACGCAGTTCCTGCATATTTGTCAGCTGCACATCCATGATGTGAATTTCCCATGCCACCACATCCCAAAACGTGCTCAATTGGATTGAGATCTGGTGACTGTGGGGGCCATTTGAGTACAATGAGTGACATGGCGCGTTATCAGAAGATGGGTACACTGTGGTCATAAAGGGATGGACTTGGTCAGCAACAATACTCAGATAGGCTGTGGCATTTAAACAATGTTCAGTTGGTACTAAGGAGCCCAAAGTGTGCCAGGAAAATATCCCTCCCGCCATTACAGCACCAGCAGTAGCCTGAACCGTTGATACAAGGCAGGATGGATCCATGCTTCATGTTGTTGAAGCCAAATTCTGACCCTACCATCCGAATGTCATAGCAAAAATTGAGACTCATTTGACCAGACAATGTTTTTCCAATCTTCTATTGTCCAATTTTAGTGAGCCTGTGTAAATTGTAGCCTTAGTTGCCTTAGCTGACAGGAGTGGCACCCAGTGTGGTCACCTGCTTCAAGGTTCAACATGCTGTCCATTCAGAGATGCTCTTCTGCATACCTCGGTTGTAACGAGTGGTTATCTGAGTTACTGTTGCCTTACTATCAGCTCAAACCAGTCTGGTCATTCTCCTCTGACCTCTGGCATCAACAAGGCATTTCCGCCCAGAGAACTACCACTCACTGAATATTTTCTCTTTTTCTGACTATTCTCTGTAAACCCTAGAGATGATTGGGTGTGAAAATCCCAGTAGATCAGCAGTTTCTGAAATATTCGGACCAGCCCATCTGGCACCAACAACCATGTCATGTTCATAGTCACTTCAATCAGCTTTCTTCCCCATAATGATGCTTGTTTGAACTTCAGCAGGTCATCTTGACAATGTCTACATGTCTAAGTACACTGACTTGCTGACATGTGATTGGCTGATTAGATATTTGCATTAAGAAGCAGTTGAATGAGTGTACCTAATAAAATGAACGGTGAGTGTATTCCCTTGGAATCAACAACAACAACAACAACAACATTTATTTATATAGCACATTTTCATACAAACAGTAGCTCAAAGTGCTTTACATATTAAAGAATAGAAAAATGAAAGACACAATTATAAAACAAAATAAATCAACATTAATTAACATCGAGTAGGGTAAGGTTCAATGGCCAGGGAGGACAGAAAAAACAAAAAAAACTCCAGACGGCTGGAGAAAAAATATCCAATCAATACAAGTCTATTTAAATATTCTGCATATAAGCAGCATACATGTAAGAAATCAAACTAATATAATATGATTTCGGACAGCGGCAGAGCAGAGGTTAGTTAGCACTACTAACTCAGAGATCCAGCTCTGCACGTTTAAATCCCCTCTCGGTGGAGTCTGCATCTTCTCCCTGCATCCGTCTAAATTTACCTCCTGGCACTTTAGTTTTCCTCCCACATCCCCAAAGATATGCAGGTGAAGGAGGCTGGCAATGAGTGTGCTTGTAGATCTTGACAAGGCCTGCGCCCTACCTTGTCCCTCTGGTCCCCTGTGACCCTGAAATGGATTTACAGGTACAGTATGGAAATATGGAAAACATACAAACATGCAAGTGATTGTCCTCATTCTAAGACTTGTGTTTATTTTAGTTGCTTCCTAGTCAACAACTTACGATTTCTAGTTTCCTTAGCCATCAAGAAGCGCGGCCCTTTTGTCTTCATGTGTCCACACTGTAGGCAGAGGGGAGAGAGAAGGACCCTGATGAATTTATTTTTATTATTATTATATTTTTTTTCCTTATTGTTATCCTCATGAATTTGTTTGTTTTTATTTATCCTTTTTATAATAATACTCTCCTTATATATCGTTTAGAGTGAATAAGCTAAAAATACAATGGAATGATAATGTGCACCTATATAGTGAAACTGATAGCTGGTATTTACAGTATAATTATTTCAAAAGGAGGAAGCATCACTCTTAACATGGTTCACACCACCTTTGTAAAATACACTAAGGTCTCCAAATGCCCATGTGTGAAATGTGCTGCCTGCTGTGATTACATGCAATGACCGACTCTGTCTAAGCGAGAGTGAGATTTATTATGCTCACTGATAAAATACCAACTGTTATGATGAGCGTGTTAAGAGTCAAATGAGAACGGCACCATACAATGACCAATGCGTTTAGAGGCGAGCAGTGGGCGCCTCATCTGCACATCAATAGCCTTCTGTCCAAAAAATAAAATCTCACTATGGTGCACCGTTCAATAATGGCACAATCCTGCAGCAAACCGTCCACGTTCATTTGACTTTAGCTTCAGCCGGAATAGTGGCAGAGCCAAACTACCCATAAGCCATCACAAACTACTGTTCAAACTACCCATAAGCCATCACAAACTACTGTTCAAACTACCCATAAGCCATCACAAACGTGCTGCATTGCGTTAGCTTCAATACTTTACAGTGACTGCAAAATGTTCAGATTGATTTTACCTTTTGATTTACCCTTGTATTAGTTGTTATTATTATTTATTGTAACCAGAAGTGGGCATTACTTAGCCCCAAATCCCAGACCCAATTATGTCTGACACAGTCATGGCTTCAAATAATGGACGTTTTTAATCCAACAAGCACCAAAACAATGAAACAAAGTCCCAAAAAACATACAAACCATAAAGTTCAGATGTGCTCCAGGTGCTTGGTGACCTTTTTCTGTCAGCACTTCTAGGTGTGGCGGAAGGCTCAGGAGTAGCTGCAGCATCATCTGGTGGCCCCCATGGAACCCAACAGGGCTGCGTCAAAGTCCAACTCCCATGGAGCCCTGTGGGAATCTGAGGCACCAGCGCAACCCAGGGAGGCTGACGCCTAGCACTCCAGGTGAGGTAATGCTCTGGATACCCCAGTCCTTCCAGTGTAGAGGCAACCTGGCAATGCAAGGGCCCGGCTCTACGCCACACTGTATAGTACAGTTCTTTACTTGTCACGTACTGCATATAGAGTATGTTCCTGTTGCACCACAGTCCTGTGAAACGTTATTCCGTGCCACTCCACTCTATGGTGCAATACTGTGTATGACAATAAAGCCACTTGACTTGACTGGTATGTTTTAGATCCCGGATTAGCTCTGATGTGTGTTTCTTGTTTTGGCTATTTTGTTTTCTGTGATTCAGGTTAAGACCAATCAGCATTTTGTCACAGCCCTTAAATTTGTTTGCATCTCTGCCTTTTATTAAAGAACATAACATTACATGGCTCATTGTCTGCCAAGAGATGCCAGCTTACGTTTAATTAACACCTCTGGTTATCGGATGAAATTCAGAAGGCAAGCTGACCAAATGTTGGCTAACAGCAGAGCTGCACACCGGATCTCGAGCGCATGGGGACTGGAGGCAGGTGGCTCTCCTAACCTCTAACAGTGAGCTGTTTTAGCCTTGTATGTCACTGATCGCCTTGCAAAATGAAATAATTCTCACCTGCTCCTCCACCATCCAATTTTGTATTCATTTTAACTGCGGTGACTGCCTGTGCGACAGAAGAAACATTTAACTGCAGAGAAATTTCAGAAAATGCTTGCCTTCTGCATGACCCGCATTATGTAATAAGTTTGATAAAAGCACTATTTGATGATGAGAAAAGTGTGAAATTATCAAAAACAGGAAGTCCTGAGAGAAAAGACACATTCTTCAGCACTAACTGTAAAAAAAATCAACTCGGTATTTACTGCTAATTTTAATCTGCTGTGAATAAGCAGGCCTCCACACACTTCTCACCGCGCGGATCACAACTCGAGGAGCTGTCAGAGATTTTATTCATTTATTTTTTTTTCCACATACTCCCTAAATGAGACACACTCCAGACAACTGTTATGAAATAATAAAGTCTTGTAAAGGAATAATGCTGTTAAGAGGCAATGCAGCAGGGCTTACCGCTGTAGCAGACTTCCCGAGTCTATGCCTAATGTTTGCAGTGTCTACGTTTAATGTTTTTAGCACAGTTTCACTTTAATAGAATTCCGAATAAATCAAATCATTTGTCAGAGAGGCTGCTCCCTAAACAGAGTGCTTTATGCTGTTTTAATGTTACGGTTGTAATGAAAGAATAGACAAGAAGAGGACAATAAAGCATTGGTGCCCAGCCGTTACCCTGTTTAATCAGTGTGATTGTGAAAAGCAAAAAAAGAAGGAAGGTTGAAATGAGAAGTGCTTGGTGCCTCTCCTCTCTGGCTCAGTAAAGACTGGCGAACACCGACTTCCGACATCGTGCCCATTTAAGTAGCCCACAGCCAAGCTGAAATGGTGTCCGTGAGCTTCGTCCTCTTGGTGAAAGAGAAGAGACACACTATTGTGTGTGTGTGTGTGTGTGTGTGTCTGTCTGTTCTTACCTTGTGGCTACGAGGTTCCAGATTCACACGTATGTGACACGGTCTTCACACACAGCCACTGTGGCTTTGGATGTACGTGTGGAGGAGGTTCTGGGAGGACTGATCTGGACTAGCTGGACATTCACTTTATATCAGATGTGAGGCCGTGAGTCTCATAGAGACATAGGTAACGAGTCTCCCAGTGCCGTGGGTGTGGTGGTAAGAGAAGCCTGTGTATGCTTTGGGGGTCACG
The DNA here is from genome assembly GCF_016835505.1 of Polypterus senegalus. Lineage (NCBI taxonomy): Eukaryota > Metazoa > Chordata > Cladistia > Polypteriformes > Polypteridae > Polypterus > Polypterus senegalus. The sequence continues at coordinate 122,525,880 of NC_053163.1, read as the reverse complement.
CATTTACCTGTTTCACTGGGCGATGGTTATAAAAAAAGAGAGAAAAACAAACAAGGCAATGGCTCAGCAGACGAATTTAAAGCTTGTAAAGAAAAAGCATATTCTGCACTTGAGGAATACACACCGAGAATCACCAGAGGCTGAAATCTAAAATTCAAACCACACAAGGCTGCCTGTTCAATCGTCACTACGGCGTCACCCTGAGTCACTTAATGTGACAGGCACTATATAAAAAGTGATCTGTTTTCTGATTTCCACCCTGGCATTTGCTCCCTTCAGCTGTGACCTCTGTATTCTTTTATGGTATTGAAAGTGTTGCCATTAAAATAGCTTTTTTATTTTTTGTTGCATTTTTGAAACACTGCAGTGAACACGACTGGAACACATTAAATTAATAGGGAGGCCTGCTGGTTTCATTATGCTGAACAAATGATTGACTAAAAGTGGTAGAAAGAATGCATCTGGGGTACAGAGCCCACCACTTGGATGTTCTCACTGGAAAGACTTTGGGCTCATTTGTAAACTGAGGCAGCTAAAATAGTTTACTGGTGCTGTTTTTGATTACTAGTAGAGTAAAGGAGATTATTTGTTTTCGAATAAAAACAATCAAACTCATTAAAAAGTCACAGGCATTTCAACAATGCAACCTCCTCCGTTACTGGAAAACAGTTCTTATCACAAATATTTCACAAGTATCAACGAAATAAGAAGTAATTCTACACTGTGAGCACAATTCAAAATATTAAAGTATTAAATGAAAAGACAAAGAAGTCCATCCATACATTCACAACCCTGAGAAAAGTGTCAGACGGGCATAGATGGATGGGACCCTCGCCTGGGAAGGGCTGTGCAGTTTAAAATGTTTACAGAACGGAGCACAATTTAATAAAAATGATGATATCTTAAAGTCTTGTGAGGAAGTGCATGTGAAGAGCAAAAGATGCGATAGAAGCATAAACCCCAAACCACTTCTTTATGCTGTTTTTGGTGTGCTGATATTAATAGTGAGGGGGTCGATATCATGGCCTTTTAGAAAATGGCATACAAAGAAAGTAACATCAATACTGCGGAAAATCAGGGCCAAGATGGAGCTGAAGGTGATGAAGGATGGGGACTTCTATCATAAAGGCACCATAAAGTAGAGGGATGCCTCACGCCTGGACAAACTGGTGAGGAAGGCAGGCTCTATTGTAGGCACAGAGCTGGACAGTTTGACATTCGTGGCAGAGCGACGGGCACTGAGCAGGCTCCTGTCTATCATGGAGAATCCACTGCATCCACTGAACAGGATCATCTCCAGACAGAGGAGCAGCTTAAGTGACAGACTACTGTCATTGTCCTGCTCCACTGACAGACTGAGGAGATCATTCCTCCCCCACACTATGCGACTCTTCAGTTCCACTCGGGGGGGTGAATGTTAATATTATACAAAATTATTGTCTGATGGAGTATGTAAATTTCCCCTTGGGATTAATAATCTATCTATCTATCTATCTATCTATCTATCTATCTATCTATCTATCTATCTATCTATCTATCTATCTATCTATCTATCTATCTATCTATCTGTTATATAGTGCCTTTCAGTATGTATCTATCTATTGTGATGGCCAGGACACCAACAGAGTGGAAGGACCAAGGGAGAGAGCATTGGTGAGGCAATACCTCCCCTGGGACACTAGAGGGCAGCCCTTGTGGGCGGCTGTGGCACCACGGATTCCCGCCCTATAGAGGACCTCCAGCGCACCTGGGAGTGATTCCAGGCAATACCGATGAGCCACATGGAACACCAGGACCTGAATAAGAGGAGCCGACTTACTCCATTGGGGGGCCAGAGTCAGGAGGAAGGAGACAAAGCCTGAGGAGGAGTGGAGGCGGATGGGCTGGTGGCAGGAAGCGACAGAACTGTGTGTTGCGTTGTTGGTGATTTGTGCACACTTTAAAACTGTACGTAAAGCTGGGTATTGAGTTTGAACCTGAGTCCTGTCTGTGTGTGTCTGGGTTAGGGCATCAGTATGCTCCATGGTGTCTTCACACTATCTATCTATCTATCTATCTATCTATCTATCTATCTATCTATCTATCTATCTATCTATCTATCTATCTATTATATAATGTCTTTCAATATCTATCTATCTGTTTTTTATTTATTTATTATTCCACTTAAAACACCTTTTCGAAACAGATGGCTAGTTTTATAGATGACTTCATGTTTAACAGATGATTGACTTAAAGAATAAGACACTAAATATTATGAATACCTGGCAAGACAGTGCATAGTACACGGACAACTGAGAATTGATGATGTGTGCAGGGAGTCTTCAGTGTAAAGATTAGGTGACAAACTAACAACATTTAAAGGTCAGCTAGTCAGGGGTTACATATTTCATTACAAGGATGACAAGACACTGAGACAGTCCATCCCAGGCGACCTCAGTCCTGAAAACCCAAACCCTCACTCCGTCACTAACACTCCTCCACACACTGACTCCCTCACTCCCTCACATCAGGTCAGTAAACATAAGGTAAGCCCAGCTGGAAAAACAAAGGACATGTACACCCCACACAGATACAATGGCGGCTGGGCTAGCATTGAACATCGGGTCTCCGGAGCAGATCGGCAGCAGTACTAATCACTTGAAAATTCAGGGTCACAAAATAAATCAATCCATTTTTTGAGATGACTGCCACAGAAAGACTCTTATTGCTTGAGGTGTAAGAATATCCAAACGTGTGTCAAGAAGCCCCTCCTAACACTCATCGTGAGGACCACAAGCTGTTGAAAAATCGCCAACAATTTACTTCATCACACATAACTGCTGGCACTTCTCAACAGCGGGGCCGAAATGGAAAGCTTTGAAGAATGTGAGACACCCAAGGCAGTAACATTTTTTATAAGATGGATTGAAGCCAGTGCATGCATGTGTTGGAAACACTCATTTCATCGACTTGCCTGAGGACGGCTGTTCTGCTATTCAGTGTATTTAGGCTTTTTGTGAATATGAAGAGCACATTATGAGAGGGCAGGCTGACAGACCCCCTATGGCAGGACTTGTGGTTAAGGCACATTACATACACCACGATGTCCCTGTACAGGATAAATGAAATACTGTCATTATGACTGAGTGCGGAGTGTGCACATCTATGTGTGACCATGCATCTGGCACTGGCACCTTGCCCATAGTTTGTTTCTATCTCGGGTGGGTGCCTAATCTTTCATGACCCCGAACTGGAAAAAATATTCCATAAGAAAGTTTTACTTTGATTTATCTCATCAAATCCATTGTCATGAGTACAGTGAAATTCTTACTCATCTCACCCACAACATGTTACCCCTTGCTGTTTGAAGAGGCAGCCTGGTGGTGCAGTGATCAGCCCTGCTTCTTCACAGCCCCCCTGTGTGGAGCTGGCATGTTCTCCCTGCGTCGCTGTGTGTTTCTCCCCTGGCAGTCTGGTTTCCTCCTTACATCCCAAGGATGTGTACGTTGGATGATTTAGTGGCCCTGAATTGATGTGTGAGTGCACTTTGTGATGAACTGGCATTCTGTCTAGGATTGGCTACTGCATCGCACCTGATTTTGGCCAGTAGGCTCTGGGCACCAGTACACATTTACTGGGTTAACTATGTTCTGAAATTAGATGATCTTAAAGGAAAAGCTGAGCGTGGCTCAACTGGCAAGCCTGGCAGTTCCCTTGTGCCTTAAAGAGTGAGATTCACATCCAGTTCACTCAGTGCCTCGGCTGCACCTTGCTTAGACTGGCTACCTACAACACCTGGATGCAGCCATGACAGACATGCTTCTTGAGCAGTGACTTGATTTCTGTTTTGATAATCTGTTTTACACTCATATCTTACAAAGTCAGAACCCAGGGCAGAGGAATTAAAGACAATGGACAGTGGGCTCTTGTCGATGACTGTCTTGACTGAAACAGAAGCAAATATGGAAGCTCCAGTCTTTCATATTCATTATGAACTCTCCTATATGGCTGCCATGGACTTTTGCATACCAATATCTACCCTCAAAAGCTTTTACACTGATGAGCTCATGTAGCAGGGGTGCCAATATGGAGGATGAAAGCATCTGTCCTGAGCTCTGTGCTGGTGGGGTCCAAGGATATTCTGGACACATATTCAGTATCAGAAATAATACTTGTGATTTGACAGAGGGCTTTGTATATCAACTGAATCATCTGAAGATGACACACTATACCACTTTTAAAGATGAACAGCGTAATTCTGTACATAAATTATCCAGAATTCTGTACAAAGTTGGGGACCAGCTGCTGGGTACCCCATTTAATAATCAGAAACTTGGGATGTCTCGGGTCCTTTGTCTGCTTCCTTTGTTCAAAGGCTTCTCCATCATGCAGATACACGAGAGTGGGTCATGGCTTTGGGTGCAGCAGTTGTTTAAGTAGCTCCCAGCGTTGGTGGTCCTCAAAAAATATACCAGAAGTGCTGTTGTCTTGGGGCTCGTCCTCTGAGAGAGGAGCTGATTATCACCCCTGCTCTTCTGTCAGTGTTTTTGCCTTAGTCGGGACATTTCGACGGTCCGTGAGTGCTATTGTACAACAACGGACACCTCTTGAATTCCTTAATACCATAAATGGAATAAAGCTTCACAGATTTTACCGATGTGTGAATTGCACTGCTTATATTTCAGATGTTACTCATCACTGTGGCCAAGGCAGAGCTGCATATTTTAATGAACTGAAAATGATTAAATATGATTTACACTCATAGACATGCAAAACCTAAACAGACTTGCAATACCTCTCCATTGGTTGAGAGCTTGAACGTTGGGACTGTTGTCAGTGGCTTTGCAACTGTGAAAGTTCATAAGTGGATTTTGTAGAAGTTACAACAACAACAACATTTATTTATATAGCACATTTTCATACAAAACAGTAGCTCAAAGTGCTTTACATATTAAAGAATAGAAAAATGAAAGACATAATTATAAAAAATAAATCAACATTAACATCGAATAAGAGTAAGGTTCAATGGCCAGGGGACAGAAAAACAAAAACTCCAGGCGGCTGGAGAAAAATAAAATCTGTAGGGATTCCAGACCATGATACCACCCAGTCCCCTCTGGGCATTCTACCTAACATAAATGAAACAGTCCTCTTTGGATTTAGGGTTCTCACGGAAGGGCTTGATGATGATGATGGTCACGTAGACTTCTTCCTTTTAATCCGTCCATCATTGTTGGAGCATCATGAAGCTTTGAGTAGGTGGAGGTGGCGCAGGCCACCACCACAAAGAAACCGGAAAAAGAAACAGAAAAGAGAGTAGGGGTCAGTACCGATTTTAGAGCCACCATGAATAGTTGTTATGATGAATTGAACATACAGAGTATCAGGATTAAGTTAAATTACGATTAAAATGAAGTTATAAAAAGGCCATGTTAAAGTAATGTGTTTTCAGCAGTGTTTTAAAGTGCTCTACTGTATCAGCCTGGCGAATTCCTATTGGCAGGCTATTCCAGATTTTAGGTGCATAACAGCAGAAGGCCGCCTCACCACTTCTTTTAAGTTTTGTTCTTGGAATTCTAAGGAGACACTCATTTGAGGATCTGAGGTTACGATTTGGAATATAAGGTGTCAGACATTCCGATATATAAGATGGGGAGATTATTTAAGGCTTTATAAACCATAAGCAGAATTTTAAAGTCAATTCTGAATGACACAGGTAACCAGTGTAGTGACATCAAAACTGGAGTGATGTGTTCTGATTTTCTTTTCCTAGTTAGGATTCTAGCAGCTGCATTCTGCACTAGTTGCAAGCGATTTATATCTTTTTGGGTAGTCCTGAGAGGAGTGCGTTACAGTAATCTAGTCGACTGAAAACAAGCGCGTGAACTAATTTCTCAGCATCTTTCAGTGATAAAGAGGTCTAACTTTACTTATGTTTCTTAAGTGAAAAATGCTGTCCTAATGATCTGATTAATATGTGATTTAAAATTCAGATTACAGTCAACAATCACCCCTAAGCTTTTTACCTCCGTCTTGACTTTTAATCCTAATGTATCCAGTTTATTTCTAATAGCCTCATTGTATCCATTATTGCTGATCACTAAAATTTCAGTTTTCTCTTTATTTAACTTGAGAAAATTACTATTCATCCATTCTGAGATACTAGTCAGACATTGTGTTAGTGAATCAATAGAATCGGGTCATCAGGTGCTATTGATAAGTACAGCTGTGTGTCATCAGCATAGCTGTGGTAGCTCACGTTGTGCCCTGAGATAATCTGACCTAACGGAAGCATGTAGATTGAGAATAACAGCGGACCCAGGATAGAGCCTTGTGGAACACCATATTGGATATCATGTGTCTTGAGTTGTAATTCCCACAACTAACAAAATATTTTCTCCCTGTCAGGTAGGATTCAAACCAATTTAAGACACTGCCAGAGAGGCCCACCCATTGACTAAGGCGATTTCTAAGAATGTTGTGATCAATGGTGTCAAATGCAGCACTCAGATCTAAGAGGATGAGAACAGATAAATGGCCTCTGTCTGCATTTACCCAAAGTCATTTACTACTTTAACGAGTGCAGTTTCTGTGCTGTGATTTGTTCTAAAACCTGACTGAAATTTATCAAGAATAGCATGTTTATTTAGGTGGTCATTTAACTGCATAATGACTGCCTTCTCTAGAACTTTACTTAAGAAGGGCAGGTTAGAGATGGGTCTAAAATTTTCAAGAGCGAGGGTCAAGATTATGTTTCTTAAGTAGGGGTTTAACTACAGCAGTCTTAAGACAGTCTGGGAAGACCCCAGTATCTAGTGACAATTTACTATGTCAAGAACATTATCAATTAGCACGCCTGATACTTCTTTGAAAAACCTTGTTGGTATCGGGTCAAGGGCGCAGGTGGAGGGTTTTAATTGAGATATTATTTTTGTAAATCAGGTAAATCTATCCTAGTGAAAGAGTTTAATTTGTTTATAACAGGATGTTGGGGTTTAGGGGATCCTTAGTGTTGGGGAGATATACTATGTTATTTCTAATATCATTAATTTTTGATTGAAGAATACAGCGACAGCCTCACAGGTTTCACTGGAAGCACTTAGGAGGCATTCCTTTGAGCTACCTGGGTTTAGTAGGTGATCAATTGTTGAAAATAAGACTCTAGGATTACTAGCATTGTTATTTATAATCTTGAGAAATAGCAGCGTCTCTCAAGACGGACAGTGTTATTGTATTCTGTTATTTTGACTTTTAATATTTCGTGGTGGATAGTAAGTTTAGTCTTCCTCCATTGACGCTCAGCTCTACGGCATGTTCTCTTTAAATCAGACACTCTTTGGGTCTTCCATGGTATACCAATGCTAGAAGATTTTTTCACTGTCTTTTCAGGTGCAACTATGTCAACAGCAGCTCTCACTTTAGAATTAAATCTTTCCACCTTACTATTTACATTGTCCTCGCTATTATAGCTGGCACTATAAACGGACTGATTGCTTAAAATGTTTGTAAGTTTTAAAGCTGCTGCGAATCAAAGAAGCGTTTTTAACAATATGCTTCTCATGAGTGTTTTTATCATTATTTCTATATTAAAAGTAGAAGAAAATGGTCTGATAGACCAATATCAATGATCTGTTTTATATCAACTTTCAGTCCTTTAGTAATCACTAAGTCTAATGTATGACCTGCTTTATGTGTAGGCTGATTTATGAGTTGTCTCAAATCAAAAGAATCCAGGAGGTTCATAAATTCTTTTACTTTTAGATCACACTGATTATCTATATGAAAATTAAAGTCGCCAACTATTAGGAGTGTGTCATAATTAGTAATTAAAATTGACATTAAGTCAGAGAATTCCTCAAAAACGCGCGTTATATTTAGGAGGTCTATACACGGATAGTACTAGAACTTGAGAATCTCCATGAATAACAACGGCGAGATACTCAAAGGACTTGAACTTACCAAAACTGACATCTTTACATTTTAATCGCTCGAGTAAATGTTAGCCAATCCGCCCCTTTTCCCTGGCGGTTTGCATGAGTAAAACTGTAATCCGGAGGCAGATTCGATTAAAACTGACGCGGCATCTGAATTCAGCCATGTTTCATTTAGTGCAATAAGATCTATTTTTTTATCACTAATAAGATCGTTGATAAAAACGTTTTGTTAGTTAAAGCTCTGACATTTAATAGTGCCATATTTAATGTTTCGGAGGTGCAGAGATGAGTACTATGTGCGTTATTGTTATTTGGAATAGGAACTAAATTATTATTATTAGCGCTCTGTGTATATTTTTGTTTAATCTGCGATCTGTTTTTATAGTTTTAATACATTGTTCCTCTAAAATAGTGATTTTAATTAGATTATTGGAGTTTATGCCGTATTTCCTAGGTTTTCTACGTGCATTGAGATTGCTTATTACAGTATTAATGGTGTGAACTTTAACGGAAGACTCTATTAAACATTCATCATGTCCTGGCACAGCAGTATTATTTCGGAAGGGGTTAAGAGCAGAGATAGATAGTCAAGAAAAACGAATTACCTTCGATATGTTTTCGGAGAGGACCGGCGCGAAACTGTTGGATGCAGGCCATCACGCTTGAAGAGACGCGGCCTTTCCAAAAAGAGATTCCAATTGTTGATGAAGCCGACATCCTTCTTCTTGCAGAAACCCTGTAGTTAGTGGAGTATGGTAGGACCTGTGATTAACTAGTGTCACACATGTGTGATTAGGGGACAGTTTATGGGCACGAATACGTGCATGTTCCTACCAGACCAGGGGTTGGCGCTGCCCTTTACACTGCAAAAAATGTACATGGAAAAACTAGACAAAAAAACTTTAAATGGGAGTTGTTTTGCTATTATTTAGCAAAAAATTCTGCCAATGGAGTAAACAAAATTTACTTGACAAGATTTTGTAAAGTAAGCTAAATAATCAAAAATAGCATTTTTAATAAGTCAATAATTCTTACAATAAGGAAAACAAGATTTAATGTCATGCTATAAATACTTTTCAGTTGCTTAGATTTCATTTTTTGCAGTGTAACTCTTTGTCCTCTTTTCCTGCTGAACAGCCAATGAACTGTCAGCCTAAAACTTCCCCAGAAGACAACCTAACACCACTTCCTCTTCCATTTCTAAGAACCCGCCTACGCTTGATGTCAGTTCCAGACCAAAGATGTCAATCTACTATTACGCTACTTCCATTTTTCTAATTATACTAGGGGGCTTTGCCCCCTGCTCATTTTGCTTGCCAGCCTCCTTGCCTGCACTACGCACCAGCCACTTGGTGTCTCTGCCACTCGTGTATGTGGATTTCACTTTCACCAGACAACAAATCTTTTAATTTTCGTGGTTACGCCTCTTCTTTGGGAAGAAACACTACTTTTCCCTGATGGTAACACGAATTAGACAGTCTACAAGTCTCCGATTTGAAGTTTAAATCCAAACAATATATTCGATCTCTTTTTGCTGTTCCCTTATTTCACCGAGTAATAATTTCTATTTGTTTGCGCTAATGCGATATTTACTATCATTTTTTTGAGACTTTCAAATTTTAGTACATTCATTATCTCTAACCTGCTCTGCATGTGTATCACGCCAATGATTTGGAACCTCTTTACATTGTTCTACATCTGCTCTTTGTCTTCTATTTCCGGCCCAGGGTGTGGTTAAATCTCTTGGTACAAAGTCTCATCTCACAGGACTTGAAAGTATCTCTCTGAAAAATTCTTGTCTCGTCCCAGGATTTTTTTTATAAAATAGAGAGGTATGACAGCCATTTGGTTGGTTTCCTCAGGTCTGTTTGGGACTCCTGTCTGTAAAGACCTGTTCCAGCATAACTTCTGTAGCTGTGTTTACTCAAAATTACTAAAGTTCTGCAGCTTCAGAATGCTTCATGGGATTCTGGCAAAAGCTTGACATGTTGAAATGATTCCACAGACAAAATATCTTCATTTTAAAAACTTTATTAAAAATTCAAAGTTAAACAGTTCACACAAAAATAGAGAAAAAAATATATAGCAAAGAAAAGAAAATTTCTTGTCAAAGAAAAGTTCTATTTAAAACTTATAAATCTTGTTCCATTTCTTTACGTTTGCTTATACAGCTGGACCATTTCTAAACAGTCTGAAAACTGTATGCTTATCCCCTTTTCATACTGTAAATGGGTCTTTGAGTCCCTGCTAGCACTGGGCCCTATTCTAAACAACTGGCTCAATTAACACACTGTATTGTAGACAGACATAGCAAGGAAATCTGTATTGTTGTCTGTATGTTGATCTGGCAAAATTTTACACTGGATGGCCTTCCTGATGTAACCCTCCCCATTTATCCGGGCTTGGGACCTGTATGAACAAATGCACTGGTTTGTACATCCCCTGTGGCTGAGTTAGAGTTGGAGACAGGTTGGAGACAATGGCACTGACCAGAAAGCAGAAGACAGAGCTGGAGGTGGCAAAGTTAAAGATGCTAAGATTTGCCCTGGGTGTGACGAGGATGGACAGGATTAGAAATGAGGACATTAGAGTGTCAGCTCAAGTTGGTAGACAGGTAAGTCAGAGAGGCGAGATTGCGTTGGTTTGGACATGTGCAGAGGAGAGATGCTGAGTATATTGGGAGGAGGATGTTAAGGATAGAGCTGCCAGGGAAGAGGAAAAGAGGAAGGCCTAAGAGAAGGTTTATGGATGTGGTGAGAGTGGACATGCAGGTGATGGGTGTAACAGAACAAGATGCAGAGGACAGAAAGATACGGAAGAAGATGATCCGCTGTGGCGACCCCTAACGGGAGTAGCCAAAGAAAGAAGAAGAAGATTGTAGGCATAACAAGAAAGTTCTATCTCATATGAACTTACAGGGGGTAAAAGACGATACCATATTCAAATAGCCATTCTTCTATAGGAGTCAAACAAACACTATATGAATTTAACTTTAAGCATTAACTTTCTAAGATTGGCTCTTACAACTTCACTTCAAGCATACGGGGTGGATCCCCAACTCCTTCACGTTGTTTATGTGTTTTCTTACACCAGATTTACTTTCAGATTTCAAAAGGATATTTTGTTGTATTTTTTTTTTGTGGTGCTACAAAATATGTGCTGATTATCTTTTGCATTTGACTTGAAATGCTGCAAAATCAATACTGATCATGTTTTATCAGCCATAGTTTTGGGAAATGCTTTCAAATGGAGCCCATTAGGACAGTTCTGTCCAGGGCTTTGACATGTAGAACGAGATCGCGGTCAGATAGGCACATTCAAATGTGCGTGACTGGATTATGTAGGTCAAAAAGGAATGATACACATCTTCAGTCTTGAACAGATGTGGGAGATGTTTGACTTTCTGATCTAGACTTCTTTATGTGGAACTTGTGGAAGCCTAAACCTTCAGAGGAACCAAAAGAACTGGCAGCGACTCCAGCTTCTCCCCAAATCACAAAGATGTCTATTGGGCTAATGACTGTGTGCGGTGTGTGTGTCTGTGTGTTAGTATGCCCATCGATGGACAGGCTCTTCAAGATTGCTTCCAGGTACTGGGCTATAGCTCTTCATGACCCAATGTTAAAAAATCTTTATAATGGATGGATGGAGTATAACAAGAGAATAAATGTATTTATTAAGATTTATCAGATAATGCTGGGTAGTTTTATTATGTGACCATCTCAACTAAGACATACAGGTATTGCATTTAATTAATGAACTATGATGTTTATAACATTAGTTGGCAGCTGCTCAGTAAATATCAATGTACTCAGCATGATGCTTACAATAGACTGACATCTCCATTGTTATTAAAGTTCCAATTACTGTTTAAAATGTAGACAACATGTCAGAAGCTGCTGATAAAGGTTGTCAGAGACATGTGTAGTATGATATGGCCTGGCATGCTAAAGAATCTGTCACATCAGGTTTGCTGACTTTGTTGTGAATGTGACAGTCCTCTATGGCCATGACAAGTGATGCCAGCCATTAAAATCTCAGCTGCCACTGTTTGAAATCCAAGTGAAGCCATTTGTGGACAATAAGGCACTACCCTATTGTCATCTGGGGCATCAGACATTAGACATGAGCGATCATTCAGTTATAATATCATTGTCCATCGGCCTTCATCTTAACGATTATTCACTGGCTACAATATGCAATTAGTAATGGTGCTTGTGGGGGCTGGGCATCGGGGGGTTAAGGGGGTTTGTCTCTTCAAAAAAAAATTTGATCACAAAGACAAAAAAATAACTAAGATGCCTTTAAAGAGCCATATCAGGGAAAATGACTCACGATTCTTATATGACAACTCGAAAAAATAAGGCAATGATAGAATGGTCTCCAGACCTGAGCGGGTTCCTGGCTTTAGGCTAACAGAGGATGACCAGGTCTTTGTCCATTATGAATGGGATGAACTGGTTGGGAAAATGGAGGAGAAGATGACAATAAGAAATCATTGTACCGTGCCAGGCTTATGCATCGGAGGAGATTCTACTTGCAAATATACAACAAAGAAGGAGAATGAGGTGACGCTGGAGTTAACTTCATTTCCTTTGGCTCCTGCAGAACAGAGAAGGAGAGCTGGAAGTGACCGTGACATCACATTCTTCGTCAGAAGTCCCAACTCTCCCACTCCTGCTGATATTTAAGAACATCGTAGACCAGGAGTTGGTATTTATTAACAATACAACATCCAAGCAGAACACTTCTGTGTCCTTGCAAGCATTTTTGCCAGATTGAGGAAGCTGACATTACAACTCTACTGTCTTTTTCCTCAACATGGACCCCAACATTTCGGTCAGTTAAACAATGGTGCATGCCAATTTCCTCTGCAGAAAACCAGTGTAAAAACATTTACTTTGGTTCAACAATAGCAGTGGTGTCTGCTATCAAGAAGTAGCTGATTAGAAACCAATGTCTCCAGAACTCGTTAATTTTCCAAGGAAGCAGACATTTCTGTGTCCCCACATTGTGTGTAGATGAGATACAAATCAAAGCAGTCTGATTATTCAAAGCAGGTGACTCTTTTGCAAGGCAGGTAAACATTTATGTCCTGTGGATAGCCATCAACAATAACCTGTAGCAGAAGTTTCCAGAAATTTTGTCTTTTCTTTAAAACACTGAATTCAAGCCCATTACACTCACACTCTTTTCCCACTAGTAGTAGTGGTAGTTTATTTATATAGCGCACTTCAGAGACAAAAGGTCACAGAGCGCCGAACAGCAAATAAAGTACAAATACGACAGTTAAAACAAACATAAACAAAACCAATAAAAATTATAAATAAACAAACTGGAACTATTCAGCACTGATTAAAACCCCACGGGTTTGTAGCCAAATGCGGGAGACAACTAGAAGGCCCTGTTGCCCAGATCTAGGAGTCCGACAAGCTGTATGGCGTTAGAGCAGGCAGGTGAGGTACTCAGGAGCTCTGAAAGTAAGTAGCAAAACTTTAAAATGAATTGTATAAAACACTGGGAGCCAATGCAGTGTGTGCAGAATGGGAGTGATATGATCACTCCGGCTAGCGCGAGTTAGGAGCCTGGCAGCTGTGTTTTGAACTAACTGGAGGCGTGAGAGAGACGACTTGCTCAAACCTGTAAAGACAGCATTACAGTAATCAATCCGTGAGGAAATAAAAGAATAAACATCCATCCATCCATCCATCCATCCATTTACTAACCCGCTGAATCCGAATACAGGGCCACGGGGGTCTGCTGGAGCCAATCCCAGCCAACACAGGGCACAAGGCAGGAACCAACCCTGGGCAGGGTGCCAACCCACCGCAGAAAGAATAAACAAGCATCTCCAATTCTGATTTTGAAACAGCACTTCTTATTTTTGAAAGATTTCTTGAATGAAAGAAACACGAGTGGCTGATTGATCTTACATATTCATCTAGCGTTAGGAACTGGTCAAATATAACCCCAAGGTTACGGAGACTCGACTTAATAACAGGAGAGACAGAAGACAATTTTAAGCTAATCTCAGAATGAAGAATAGGACGAGCACTAGTCATTTGAATTTCTCTCCTTTTTTCCTGTTTATAATTGTGATCATTTCACCAAAATGGGAACTAAGCTTTTCAACTTTATATTATTTCCCATTTCAAATCGTACCCATTTCACCAAGAGGAAACTCTTTGATTATTGCATGTGGGAATTTCCAATGAGGTCAAAAATGTTGAAAACCACTGATTTATTCTGTCCTGTCACAAAAAAGCACAAACTAAGAAGTGTCCAAGTCAGTCTCAGTCAAGTGTGTCTGGTTCACTGAAAAAGCACAAAGCCACCCATGAAGTTCATTACCTTTTTTTTTTTTTTTTGTCATGTCTTTCCATCAGCCCCAACATTAAAACGTGAGACTAGGATGCTAATTTTGGTCTCGAAAAACAGCGTAAATTGAGAAATCTGTCCAATTCTCTTAATGATACACAATACAATACAATACAACATTTATTTATATAGCACATTTTCATACAAAAAGTAACTCAAAGTGCTTTACATAATGAAGAATAGAAAAATAAAAGACACAGTAAGAAAATAAAATAAGTCAACATTAATTAACACAGAATAAGAGTAAGGTCCGATGGTCAGGGAGGACAGAAAAAAGAAAAAAAAAACACCAGACGGCTGGAGAAAAAAATAAAATCTGCAGGGATTCCAGACCATGAGACCGCCCAACATAATCTACCTAACATAAATGAAACAGTCGTCTTTGTATTTAGGGTTCTCACGGAAGGACTTGATGATGATGGTCATGTAGACTTCTGGCTTTCAGTTAATCAATGTTGGAGCATCATGATGCTTTGAGTAGGTGGAGGTGGCGCAGGCCACCACAAAGAAACTGGAAAAAGAAACAGAAGAGAGAGATGGGGTCAGTACGGATTTGAGAGCCACTATAAATAGTTATTATAATGAATTGAACATACAGAGTATCAGGATTAAGTTAAATTACGATTAAAATGAAGTTATAAAAAGGCCATGTTAAAGTAATGTGTTTTCAGCAGTGTTTTAAAGTGCTCTACTGTATTTGCCTGGTGAATTCCTATTGGCAGGCTATTCCAGATTTTAGGTGCATAACAGCAGAAGGCCGCCTCACCACTTCTTTTAAGTTTAGCTTTTGGAATTCTAAGCAGACACTCATTTGAGGATCTAAGGTTATGATTTGGAATATAAGGTGTCAGACACTCTGATATATAAGATGGTGTGAAATTATTTAAGGCTTTATAAACCATAAGCAGAATTTTAAAGTCAATTCTGAAAGACACAGGCAACCAGTGTAGTGACATCAGAACTGGAGAAATGTGTTCGGATTTTCTTTTCCCAGTTAGGATTCTAGCAGCTGCATTCTGCACTCGTTGCAAGTGATTTATGTCTTTTTTGGGTAGTCCTGAGAGGAGTGCGTTACAGTAATCTAGTCTACTGAAAACAAAAGCGTGAATTAATTTCTCAGCATCTTTCAATGATATAAGAGGTCTAACTTTTGCTATGTTTCTTAAGTGAAAAAATGCTGTCCTAGTGGTCTGATGAATATGCGATTTAAAATTCAGATTACAGTCAACAATTACCCCTAAGTTTTTTACTTCCATCTTAACTTTTAATCCAAATGCATCAAGTTTATTTCTGATAACCTCATTGTATCCATTATTGCCAATCACTAAAATTTCAGTTTTCTCTTTATTTAGCTTGAGAAAATTACTACTCATCCTCTCAGAAACACACCAGCAAAAGCTGTGACCCTGAGTCATCCAGATTGGATCATAGGAGCTGTGGACTCGCCAGCTGAGGCTGTCTGGCAGAATATTTCTACAGACTCCATTTGTCTCTGCCGAGGAACTAACTGGCTGATGCAACAGTGGGCCCCATCTGCACGGATCTACTGGCGCAGCACCAAGTGGGACATGGAAGAAGCATAACTCCTAGCTGTTCAAAAATGGACAGAGAGCACCTTATGCTCTCTAAAACAGAAAATAATTTAAGGGCAGAAGTAAATAACCATAGAAAATGCAGAAAATAGAATTTATTAGGACAATATTATACCTCAAAAAATACATTATATCACAAAAAAAGGCAACTAAGGTCACAAAGATGACGCAAAAGGACAAAGCAACATGAAATCTAAACTAATCTACTTCAAGAAATGGTAGCTTCTTTCAGACCTGCTCTCCACCTTACCCATGCTGCCAAGCCGTTCTACCCTCAGGAAGATCTCAGGTAAGCCTAAGGCATAATGTGCATTGGACTTGGTGAAGTGATTGGTATTGACAGAGGAGGAGTGGAGTGGAGCTGGAGGAAGTAACAGATAAGCAGTTAGCAACTGGAAAAAGAGAGGACTATATACTCCATATTTACTTTTTGGAGATCCTGCCCCATGCCCAACAAACAGGGAAGGGTAGACAAAGGCTGGTTACAATAAAACAGGAAAAAAGCACAAGAAAAGACAAAGGATCATTTGTAAATAGTGCATTTTAATGCATGAATAATGATTA
Organism: Polypterus senegalus; assembly: GCF_016835505.1. Classification (NCBI taxonomy): domain Eukaryota; kingdom Metazoa; phylum Chordata; class Cladistia; order Polypteriformes; family Polypteridae; genus Polypterus; species Polypterus senegalus. Next base: position 122,509,433 of record NC_053163.1, on the reverse strand, counting down.
CATGGAGCAACATTTCCACTTAATAAATAACATCTAACACCAGTGAAGCTGTGTTGGTGAAGGCTGACTCGGTGGACACGCAAGAGTCTCATAAGAGAACACGAGGAGACCATTCATTGTCGTTTAACAGATGAGATCTCCCAATTTCTCATCCAGATACTTTTCAAAGGTTTTAAGGTTGCCAGTTCAGCTGCTGTACAAGACTCAGGTGTTTGAAAAGGAATCTTGGGTAGTGTGACGGAGTTAATGAATGAACGTGTTAACACGATGGGGCACTGATATCGCCACCCTGTGCTGTGGATTGTAGAGCTGGGAAGTGTATGCTTTTTGGTCTGAATCCTAGTAGGTTGCGACCTTCTAAAATATTTTTAAAAAATACAAGTGGAAGATAATGCAATAACCTTCTAAATATCTGTCCATCCATCTAGAAGTTCACTGAGTCTGCTTAATTCAGTTATTGTTACAGTCGGCACCAGAATGCAACCCAAAGTAATGGGACGCTCAGGGGAAGAGTGGGAAAAACAAGCCAGGAGACATGACCAAAAGACTAACTGAGAGTGCACTTCATCCAAAATTGTAACCTGAGGAACTGTAGTCGAAACACTACGTCAGGAACCCAGAGATCCTGCAGGAAAATAAATAGCACAACTTGGATAAATGTTGGTCTGACAGTAAGTTGCACAACATCTTGGGATTACACAACTGAAGACGTGACACAGCAACCATGAACCAAAAATGTTGGCAACCAGAAATAACTAATATAACAATGTGCTGTTACAAAATAAATAACATTAATATCAATATTAATTTAAAAATATCAGTCAAAGGAAAATGTGATACAGAAATAAGAATCATGATAGTTGTAGGGTAATGGGTAAGCTGATCCATCGCAACACTCATTCTGTCATGTTGGACCAATTTTGAGACTGCCTAAGCTGCACATTTTTGATGTGAGAAGAAATCACATGAGGACAACATACAAATTACATGCAATTACCGGCCTGGGAATTACACCCAGTGCCCTGCCTAAGGCTGTGAATCCGCCACACAAACCACTATGCCACTGTGCCACCCTTCTGGAGAAGATGCAGTTTGGCTATGGAGAGAATAAATGGGGTGAAAAAAAAAGGTTTGGGTCTAAGCAGTATGCAAGTGATTGAGTCTTGTCTCAGTATCGCAAGAGGAAATACTGTAAGAAAGGCGCTATATATCGTCCGAACCGACACAGATGGACACAGAGGCCCGTGTAAAATAATTTTTAATAATATTTTAATATAATATTTTTCTTCACCTGTGGGGCACATCTTCCCACAGGCACATTACAGTTCCAAGCACACAAAGTACCACAAAGCACTGTTCCTTTTCACCACCACTCCTCCCAGGCAACTTTGTCCTCCTCCACCCAACTCTGGCCGCTGAGTGGTGGTCACTGGCTCCTTTTATTGGGTACTTGGAAGTGCTCCAGGTGGTTGATTGCCGACATCCGGCTGCACTTCTGGGTGTGGTGAAACCAATGCCCAAAAGGGGCCAGCAGCTCCTGCTGCAGCACCCCCTGGCGGCGCCTGCAGAACCCAACAGGGCTGCACCAATCTCCAACCCCCATGAAGTCCTGGGGAAGTCCGAGGCACCTCTGCAACCCAGAGAGGCCGCCATCTAGTGTACAGGGGAAGAAGTTGTGCTTCCCATGTTTGCTCCCCTGAAACATATGCTACAGAGGCGTCCCAGTCAGGCAGGGCCCCGGCCATCCATCACAATACGTAAGAAGTTAGAACCCCAGACAATGATATAGTGCACATGTATTCTAAGACATCTTGCAGGATGCCTGGGCTTGTCTTTTTGATTTGCTAAAAGTTGAAACACCCAAAACTCACTTCCCAATTGCTCACTTACTCCAAGTCCAGTTACTGCAGAGCACTGCTGATGTTCTTGACGAACAGGCAGAGCTCATGTGTCCTTGAACATCAACAACCCATTCATTTTAGTTTAAGATTTTATACCAGAGCTGTAAAGATTTTAACTTTACTGTTCTATAATGGCCCTTTTTATTCAATTATGTTTCTTCTCAGTTGGCTGTAAAGAGTCTTTCTTTGATAAAATGAAAACAGCAGTACTGTGCTTCTCATCCTGGGGGAGCAGATGTGCTAAATATGACACATTGCTAGGACGTGAAGTCTCAAAAGGTGGTGCTGGGCTGACAGAGGAAAAGGGCAGCCAATCACCTTTAAAATGCCTTGTAGCTTTAAACTGGAAAGGTGGACTCTCAAGGGCCAAGAACAACTGTCCATCATTTTTTAAGAGCAAGTTAAGAAGAGCAGGTCACTGTGATGCTGAAGCCGCCATATCTACCTGCACATCTAAATGGTACTTAGAATATCAGAACATTAGAAAGATTGGGATGAGAATCGGCCATTCAGTCAAACAATCTCCTCAATCCTGTCCTCATTTCTTAAAATGACAAAGTCAAAGTTTGAAGGTCCTCAAAGTCCTACTATCTGCTGTACCACACTTCTTGGTAACTTATTCCATATGTCTATGATTAAATGTGCGAAGAGAAATTTTCAAACATCTGTTCAAAATTTCCCCTTGCCATGTTCCCATCTGTGTGGCCATGTCCTTGACGAAGAGTTTATTTCCAAGTAAGAGATGGGATCCACTGTACTAATTCCCTTTATACTGTAATTGCAAAGACTTAGATTGTGTCATCTCTTAATCTCCATTTGATTAAACTGAAAAGGTTCAGCTCCCTCACCAATCAGTCCCGGAATCAGCTTAGTTGCTTTTCTCTCTGAAATTTCTTTAGCAATGCTATGCCTTTTTAATAGTATGGAGAACAAAACTGTGAACAATACTGCAGGCCAGGCCTCACTGTGTTATGTAACTTATGCATAACCTTCCTTGACTGGTAGTACACACATCATGATATGTAAAGTCCTATTAGCCTTCTTGATTGCTTCTTTACACTGCCTGAATGTAGCTAGTGAGGTGCCTGCTATGACTCCTTGGTCCTTCTCAAAAAGGGGTTCTTTCAAGCTTCAGACCTCCCATTGTGTGCTCAACTCTAATATTCCTACTTCCTACATGTAATAGCTTAGATTTCCTTACATTTAATTTCACCTTTCATGTATGCTGTCCTGGTCCTTCAGTAATGTTTCAGCTAACTCTACATTATTTACTTTTCCAACCTTGGCCATAAGACTGAGATCGACTCACTCACTCCCTTCATATAATGAGACACTAAATGGTAGCTTCCAGTCTTTAGCAACTTTCCCAGTTTGCAGGGCTCTTTGAAAATATGTGTTAAGATTTTCTATATTGTCACACAGGTGCATCTGAGAACAATCCTTCCTGGCTCTGGTGAGATCTTGGGACGAGATGTGGTGCTGACACTAGCAGTATTGTTTCTTTCCTATTCAGCATTGAAGGGCCTCCAAAGGAAGATGTGTAACTCTGCCCTGCGCTTTTGAGAAGACTTTGACCCCTCCGGTGCCAACACTATAAAAACCAGGCCTACAGGGAGCTGAGTGTTACACCTTGACTGGTGAAAGAAGAGGACAGACTTTCTGAATCCCAAACTACACAAACCCCAGAAGAATCGAGGCTAACCTGAACTGGGCATTTTGTTTGGTGTTGTTACTATGCGGCTGTATTTCAGTTAAGAATAAACGGGGCACACCAACTTTTAGCCTGACTAAGACAATTTGTTCCTGGCCACACTACAATATGCATTCACTAAACTCCTTAGGCATACATGTCATCTGGTCATGGTGATTTGTGAGATTTTAGACTATTTGATCTAAGTAATACTTCTCCTACTAAAGTTTCCAAATCACTAAATACCCCCAACTAGTCCTTGTAAGTGCTGAAAGGTTGTCGCCTCCTTCACAATTGAAAACTTTACAAAACTGCAAATGTAGAGCACCCACTATTTCTCTGTCTGTATACGTTAGTTCCTCTTTATGGCTGCTGTCTCAGGATGCTCTTCCTTACACTCATGTTGAGGGTCACCTATCAGTATTTTAGAGAGATACACTTTTGCTGTCAATTATTGGCAGTTTTGAATGAAACCTCAGATGAAACTTTAGTTATACAAGTACATTATTGTTACAGTGGTGGTTGTTACAACCATGCCCTCATTCAATTGTGTTTCAGACTTTACACACATACCCTATCTTCAGTCTTGTGCAGATGTAGTCTGCTAAGTGTTTGATGTGCAGCCCTGTTTAACACTGAGAACTGGAGGACAGTTCATAGCATGGACCTTGGATGGTCAGTGGTGGGATGCGCCTTTCCTAAGAATGGAAAACTGCAGTCGTCTTTAAGTATGTAAGTTGCTGAGCTCCATCTCCATTGCCCAGCAACATTTAGATGCTACTATGGGCCATTAACCAAAGGGTGGTAGCCACCAAGCTGTGGCACTTTAAAAATAAGGGTTTACGTATCTTATTTTGAGGGTCTGGTGCGATTGGGTATTTTCTATATATACATTTACTTTGTAATTTTTTCCTATTGTTACAAACTGTTCTCAGTGAACATCTGGACTCTTTTTTTACCTTTTTGAACACAAAGATTCTATATTTTGTATTATTTTTGTTATAAAGTTATTTTTTGTTTTTCTTTAATATATATGCCATTATAGGAATTATTTACCTTCTGTTTTGAAAATGGCCACAATGGCATTTTGGTTGGGTTATAAATGTCACCATTTTGGGCACTCATGGCAAGGGAACTCACTTAGGGGTCCGACCGAGTAACATGAGTGCAACAGCATAAAGGAGGGATTCATTATATCTTTCTAATAGGCAACAGTTTGTCACTCGGTCGATATAAATCCTTCGCTCACCTGGGTCACGTGGTGTCCCTCAGGGTTCAGTCCTTGAGCCATTACTTTTCCAAATTTATATCCTTCCTTTGGGTCAGATTATTCACAGACATGGCCTTAACTTCCACTGTTATGCAGACGATATACTGTTATATCTTAGTACAGACTCCCCTACAGATTCACCTCCCAGCATACTCATTGACTGCATCGCTGATCTTAAGCTATGGATGGAAAAGAACTTTCTCAAACTTAATGCCAATAAAACTGAAGTGTTACTGGTAGGCCCAAACTCCCAACTTTCTAAAGTATCCAATTTCTCTGTTTCTGGTGATGGTACACTTGTCAAACCTGCTCCTGTTGTCAGAAATCTTGGTGTTTTGTTTGATTCATCACTGAGCTTTGAGTTATACATTAGGTATCTTTCCAAAATTTCATTCTTTCATCTCTGTAACATTGTCCGCCTCCATCTATTTCTGTCCTTTAATGATGCTCAAACTCTGATTCATTGTTTCATAATGTCTCATATTTATTACTGTAATTCCCTCTTCCCTGCAAAATCTCCTTACTATCCCACGCACCAGACTCTCCATCCAGGGAGGCAGGTACTTCAGTGTTATTGCCCCTCAACTCTGGAAATCTCTTCCTCAGTCTCTCGGAGATTCTTTTTCCACCTTTAAATCTCAACTGAAAACTTTCCACTTCTACAAACTATTGTCTTCTGTGTAATTTTGTTTTTTTTTACGCTGTATGTAAAGCGACCTTGGGTTTGTGAAAGGCACTCTATAAATGCAACTTATTGTCTACCTTTGTAGATACATTCAAAAGTGTTTGGTGGGTTTATGGTTAGCGTGTTTTGTCAAATAGCTTAGCAATTGTTTTTGTACTTTTGACTTCAGTAAATATGCTCTGGTTTTGACAAAATGATAGGCCTGACTTACTGGTTTTGACATTTCTGACCATTTTTCATTTTCTGAACCATGATTGATCTACTTTTTTGGCCAGTCCTATCTGTAGATATACACTTTGAGTTTGTATAATTATGAAATTTGATTATGTAAGTGGATGACTGTTTTGAAAATAGGAAAACATGTTTTTCTTCTCCTTCTGTTTCTCCTAATTATAATTTTGAACTCTTTCAAAGCATTGTATGAGAGAGCAGAGCTTTTATCAGCTTCAGGATCTCATTTCTCCTGAATATTTGATTCCTTCACTATGTTGTGTGCAGATTAATATTAAAAGAATGACCATTTAAACAAAATTAAAATTCACTAAAGCTTTTGTCTCTTTCTAACTACCTGTTGATACTGAATCGCCTTTAAATTAGGAGGTTTATTTTCAGTTTCTCAGTACTTTAAACACATTTCTTATTCATACTGTAGTTGTTTACCGCAGATGGACTGGATGACACTGAAACTCCGATTCAGTTTAGAATGTGCTCCTCGAGGTGTGCTGACTGGCTGTCATCTGATGGATGGTTCATTTTATGTAAGACACGTTAAGGACAAGGCCTTCTTTTTGACTCCAACATCCATGTCTTGCTGCACTGGTTTGATTTCCTCTTCTGTTTTGATATCAAGCCTTTGAACTTTCTAAAGAGATTTGATTTTCTGTGAGATTTGAGAATTTCTGTACTGTAAGCTATCACACAGTCTTCTTGAACCAGAGAAACCCAGCAGCACATTATTGTTTCCTAAATATGTTATTTATTTATGGTGTGCCTGCTGACAAAAGACATGGCTGACTTATGCTGGCACCTGGCTACATTACAGATATTGCACACACAATGACTAATTTTCCCTTACGAAACATTTTCATTCCTGTACCTATATTTTTCAACTATAGGTTTGTCCTTGCTGAAGGCAAGCATTTATTTAACATTCCCTTGCGTCCAAAAAAGAATTAAAATTGCGGTTCACTTCAAACATAGCTGTCAAACTGACTGAACAACATTTTCTGTTAGGTTCATTGACTTCATCTTCAAGAACATTTAGTTCTTGATGTCTCTGCTCTCTTGAGAATACCAACGCTCCTTTCGTCCTACTGTTCAAATCCAACCTTAGCGTTCACATTTCTTTTATCGCATTTTGAAACTGGCTTGTTTGTAGTTAAACTATGAAAAATTCTAGAGTCAGGTATATTTTTAAGTAAACTGCTTTTTCAAGAGGCTTTCTAGGAGGATTGATACATCGTTCTTCATTCTCTCAGCACAATTTATCAATTAATTTCAGGCCTAAGTATTTATTTCTGTACTTGAAATTTGAAACTTTTCTACATTGGGAATTTATATTGTTTCTTCCTTGATAAATGTTGGGACTAAATATGTATTTTACTCATTAGCTTTACTTTATCAATTATTTTTTCAGTGTATATTCCATCCATCCATTTTCCAACCCGCTGAATCTGAACACAGGGTCACGGGGGTCTGCTGGAGCCAATCCCAGCCAACACAGGGCACAAGGAAGGAACTAATCCTGGGCAGGGTCCCAACCCACCGCGGGGCACACCCACACACCAAGCACACACTAGGGCCAATTTAGAATCGCCAATGCACCTAACCTGCATGTCTTTGGACTGTGGGAGGAAACCGGAGCACACGGAGGAAACCCACGCAGACACGGGGAGAACATGCAAACTCCACACAGGCAGGACCCAGGAAGAGAACCCGGGTCTCCTAACTGCGAGGCCGTGCCACCCTCAGTGTATATTGTCTTTCATTATTGCACATTTTCCTTTATTAATTTAATTGTTTCATATCTGCAGCATCAGGTACTAAGCCGGAACCGATCTTAGAATGGACAACAGTCCACCTTCTTTGTGATTCTCATTAGGTTTTGAAGTCAATGAAGTGCCCATCATTAACAACATAGTGGAAATGAAAGGATCGAAAGTACACAAGATGCTTATTTGAATAGAATTCATTATAAAGCTGTCCTATTGTTGTTGTTGTTTTTTTTGTAAGTTATACATTTTTATTTTCGGTTTATATTTTTGGCAATTAACATGGATAAGTCATCATGATTCCACTTTGTTAATCTGCATTTGTGGGGTGCTGCTGTTTTGCAAATTACATTTATGGTTGCCACCTTTTGTTGCTTGTGGGTCACATTTTTCTTTCATCTAGACACAGTATAAAAGAAGGCCACTCACTGAAAGATGGAATGGCAAACCCTGGGCAGGGTGCCAGTCCATCACAATGTGAACACACACACACTCACTTACCAAACACACACTAGCACACTAGGGCTAATTTAGTAATGCTAATCCACCTAACCTGCATGTTTTTGGTCAGTGGGTTGAAATCAGAGCCCCCAGAGGAAACCCACGCAGACATGAGGAGAACATACAAACTCCACACAGGGAGGATCTGGGATGCAAACACTGCCCTACCATGCCATCCCTGTGTTATTTACTTACTAACTAAATCAATTTAAATGAAATAAATATAGAAGGTACATATATTAACATAAATACTGGGTTATAATGACCATACTGTATACCAATCTATATAAAATCTACCCAGACATCTCCTCATGTCTATGACGTTTTGCTCATTTGGTGCTACACTTGGGGGCGAAGCTCTCATTTTAGTAAAGATGAAATTCAGACCCTGCTCCAATTTATAGTGTTCTTAGGAAAAATAAGCCTCTAGAGGTTTTGTTGTGATTTGAAATATGCAAAGCTGGAGTGTTGTTGAACTGGTGGCCTGTTCAGAGTTGGTTTCTGCTTTACTGCCTGTATAGCTGGTCTAGGGTCTCACTTCTATCATCTTGAACTGGATTAAGCAGGGTAGATAAAAGATTGATGGAACTGAGCTAATTTAGACAAAGAGGTCAAGCCCCTATCCAAAATACAAGTTGCAGTATTATCCTGAATATGCCAAAGTCCACAGCTTTAGTGCAATCATGTGATCATCTGGAGCCGTGTCACAAATGGTGATACCTAAGGTTCCCAGAAATAACACAGCCAGGAGTAAAAGCTTGGTTAAGGGTCATAACAGCTGAAAGTGTAAGTATCATGCATTTTAAACTACTTTCGAAATCAAGCATTAGCACTTTCAGAATCTGAATCATTGGCTTTATTTTGATGGCTCTGTAAAGTTCAGTACTAATGGCTCTTTGACTGTTCTCTGTTTTTTAATTTATTTTTTTCAGCTTTCTGGAGTGCAGGAGCCCTAGGGCGCCAAGGAGGAAGCAGAGGGATGTGAGTTTTACCATGCTTCATTGACCACATGAACACTGACTCGATATGGCAACTCAACCACTACAGAAACAAGCTCAAACGCACAGGAAGATGACAAGGAGAAAAAGTGCAGAACAACCTTGTGTAGTCTCTGGACTAATACACCAGTAGTGGAGAATTCCATGGCAATGTAACAAAAGGACATGCCACTCCCTTAAGAGTCACAGCAGTCTTCTGGCCAGAAAGAAAAAGGCTCCATTTTGGTCACAGACACAGGACCCTGAGTTCATAGGATCAACATCATCACATTTACAGAGCGCAGCAAGTGGGGAAGTGGAAGTCAAGGTTCCTACAAAGCTGATTTTTTTCACACAATGTAATCATGTAATTATACAATAGTGCAATAATCATGTACCCATCGATATTTACAACATGAAATCATCTACAGTAGGACCTTTTATTAAGATATGAACATCCGATAATAAAGATACTCAGCTTTAATCCAGTAAGGAGACTGCAATATTCTTCATCCATTCATTTTCTGAGCTTGCATACTCCAATTTCAGTGTGGCAAGGAGTGAAGTCTGTCCCAGGAGATTAGGGCGAACAATTTGGGGTTCTCGAGCAACCTAACACCAAGGCTTTAGGATGTGCAGGCAAAACCAGAGCACCCACAGCAAGACACACAACCCTCCCAGCAACTCAGGCAAGAGCCCTAAACACTCCAGGACCGTACTGCCCTTACCATTAGGTCCTGCTCCGAATTAACAAAGATCACAAGGAAATTTCTTTATCCGGGATGTATATATATATATATATAAATACTCTCTATATATAAAATCCTAAGCCTAAAAGTGCAACATAAATACTTCACATTTTTTGTCACGCTTTAAATCGGGCTCATTTTTAAACATACATATATATGTTCGGTATCAATCTTTTCAGAATTTATCGAACTTTAATGTGATGTTGATAGATTTTCAGATTATTATTCCATTTTTAAATTCTAAACTAAAAAATATCAAGAACTCACATCTCACGAGACGACTTTGAGCCAAAAGATTTAACCATGCCCGGGGCCAGAAATAAAACGCAAGCAGTAGGACAGCTGCTCTACAGGCTTTTAAATATAGGAAGCGAAGATCACATGGCACGGCAGCAGCAAGCCAGCAGCTGACCGAGCAAAGAAGAGGTAAAAAACACTGTATTTGTTTCCAATTGTATCACCATTTAAGAGGGGGTTTTGGAGGAGCGACCGCGTCTCCTTAGAGTGCGTTCAACCTCCCTCTTCACAACGCGAGCGGCGGAGACACAAAGTGGCTGGCAAGCAAAGCAAGCAGGGTAACCCCATAGTATTATATAGAATTTCAGCACTTAAACATAACTAATACAATAGTTTTAATTTGTTACTAACCCTCACCTATTCTGTTTTTCTTCTCATTACTCAAATGTGGCACTTGGTGCCACGGCCCACCTGCCAAGTTGTTTTGCCCTCCTAAGGTAAAGTCATCTCTGATAGAGGATTGCAGGAATCATCAGGTAGAGGGGTTCTTTCATTGGATTGGCTGGCCCAGCACTATCCCAGCTGCGGAATGACCAATAGGGGGAGGCAGGGAGGTCTCCAGGACTCTGCACAAATCCAAATCATATGATGTGATATCATCTACTGCTGAATTCTGCCCTGTACTTGTAATAGTTCTACTGCACTATTATACTGTATTGAGGATTTGTTCTGTTCTGTGTATTGTATTGACCCCCTTCTTTTTGACACCCACTGCATGCCCGACCTACCTGGAAACCTTTCCAAAGGTTTCTTCCATTTTTTGCCTACAAGGATTTTTTTGGGAGTTTTTCTTTGTCTTCTTAGAGAGTCAAGGTTGGGGGCTGTCAAAAGGCAGGGCCTGTTAAAACCCATTGCGGCACTCCCTGAGTAACTTTGGGCTATACCCGCGAGACCCTGTGTTAGGATATAGAGGGTTGGAAAATGACTGAATAACTAAAAACAAATTGTATTGTATTGTATTTTAATTGTATATATGTTTTACACTAGCAGTTTGAATTCTGGGCTTTTAGAGGCATCTTATATGTTTTAAGTGTCTATGACTGCCTAATCTGCATAAAGAGCACAGATTTCACTACCATGGCTGGATAACATAGTGGCTGACACCATCTCCCTATACAGTAGTGTGCTGTCATGGAAGATCAGTTACACCATTTGCTCGAATCAATATAGAAGCCCCTGTATAAGTGGTTGACCAATAGTCAGCTGAAACTTCACTGAATCAGTTAGAACGTTATGGGATCTGCTTGGTTTATTGCACATCTCCTGGCCTGTCATGGAGACTTGGGAATTTTAAGAGGAAAGAATCCACTGAGCACATGCCGTACAGCAACAGACTTACTGTGATAGCGCAGCAAACTTCCGACATTTTCCTTTCATTTACGTTTTGAAGCTTTCTGATAGATGGAAGATGATTGAAAGTTTTGGGTGTAATGGAACAGCAGGAGTCATTCACATACCCACTGTCATTTTTACTAAATGAAACTTTTAGAAAAGAACTACTTTACTTAAAATATGAAAAACTGAAGGCAGTGCAGAAGAAAAAGTTAGTTAGTTAGCACACTTCATTTAAACCTCAGTGAGGATGTTTCTGCAGGATGTGGTGCTTCAATGTTCTCGCATTCTTAAACGTGTCCTTATATGATGCAAAGATAAGTCTTAATTTATCAGGGTGAGAATGACTGTGGGTGTGTGCATAAGTGTACCCTAAAGTAGACCAATTCCATGTCCTGTCTCGTTATTCCTGTTAAGTCATCTAACCAGAGTCTTGTCTCTGCTGAGGGTGATTGTTATGATTTTTTTTCTCTCTTAAAGTATTTTTTAGATCAATATATGTGTGTTCCTATTTGTCTTTAGCACTTCCTGTGTGGGTTCTTACACAGTAAAGTTTCCAGAATACAATGATCAACTAGTCACAATGCCATGACATTATTTTGGTCATCAATCGGGTGCCACCAAGTTATCCCCATTACCATCTTCGTAACCATTAAAATGTGGTGAAAAGATTAATTTGGTGTCCATAATTGGGATGAAAATGCTATCAAAAAACCGTGTATTCTTTCTCTACTTTCTGGTTTGTGATTCTACCTTTTCTTTCTCTGATTTTAGTTTCTGGATTGTGATTAGGCTTTGGTGTTTAGGATTTGGTCTTTACAGTTTTAGCTCATTTCTGCTTCAACAAATGTTTCATGTCCTTGTCCTCTTCTCACCTTGGGGCAGAATGGTGAGCAGAGGAGATGAGGAAAGAGAGGGAGAAGCACTAGAGATGAGATGGGAGGGACAATTCTGGGACTTTGTTTTATTTTTGGTTCTTATTTACTTTTTCACTTTTACTCCTTCACTTCATTGCTTTTAATTATTGAAAGAATTTGAACTGCACCACAACAATAATGTTGTAAATAAACAAGCACTTTTGGCATCATACTTCTGGCCTTTGTGTGCTCATTGCACTGGCCCATCTCGGTTATGATTATCAATGTCTCGGGTTCAAGAAACACTTGGACATCACAGAGGAGCCTCCAGTTAGCCATCATGCTCTGGCATTTAGGAAAGCAGAAGGAGATTTAACGGCTAGCTGGTATGAATTGCAGTTTTATTTGATTTTTTGCAAGAACTCATCAAACTTTTTATAAGTTTCTGGACTCGTTTTCGGGAATTTTGGTACCCCAGAATCATGGTCTGGAATCCCTACAGATTTTATTTTTTTTCCAGCCGTCTGGAGTTTTTTTTGTTTTCTGTCCACCCTGGCCATTGGACCTTACTCTTATTCTATGTTAATTAATGTTGACTTATTTTATTTTTTTACTGTGTCTTTTATTTTTCTATTCTTCATTATGTAAAGCACTTTGAGCTACTTTTTGTATGAAAATGTGCTATATAAATAAATGTTGTTGTTGTTGTTGTTGAAAGATCATCAAAAAGTTAGCTTCCTGTCCGAGCTTTTAGATTCAAAATACCACCTCAATTTGATTTTTCCCTTTTTTAATTTCCATCTCCTGTTTTGGCTTTTGTGGTATTCCTGTCTTTTTTTATCGATTCCCACAACCCCATTATATGACTTAGCCTTTTTACTATCCACATATGCTTGGTAGCCTTCTGGCACACTTCTAGCTTTGGCTGCAGTTCCTCACCAGTGTGTGTCACCGTATTTAATCAGCTTTCCTTTCACAGTTGGCTCCTTTACTAACTCAGATTATTATCCTTGTTGATATTCGTAGTTTTGTTTTCTAATTTATAGTTTTTAATTTTGGTTTTTCCCTTTTAAATTTGTGGATTGTAATAAGATAAAGTGTTGACTTGAGATTTAATTAGACCTTGAATTTTGGAATCTGCCAATTAACGCCTTAGTATTGGACATCTCTCAATGTGTGTTGGTTGTTGTTTGAGTTTTGTTAATTTGAATTGAAGCCTTTGAGTTAAATGTATCTTACTTTTTTGTTTATTCTCTTTTATTTAAAAACTGTTTTTGTTTAGGAGTTTTTTCTCATGTTCTTAGTTCTATTTGATTACTTGGTTGTTCATTTTATTTTCTGAAAGAAATGAGGCCCAAGAGATTGATGACATCAGTCTCACATGCAGACACAAAAATGTGCAATGTGCAAGTAGGTTTACATCAGGATTCAGCCATTCAGCTCTTTCTTCTCGGCCCTTGTGGAGGATGTGATTAGTGAGGATATCAGCAATGGTGAATTCTGGGAACTGTTATATGCTGAAGTCCTTGGGTTCATAGCAGCATTAGAGAAAGAATTACAGAAAATGTTAACTGAGGGGCAGGGAGGATGGAAAGTTCATATATGCTGAAAAATCCTAGGAAAGCAGGTGGGGAATGGGAGTGATTTTGAACACAAGGCAAGGTGGGCTTAGATAAGAAGAAAATAAGGAAGCTTAGGGTCATCTGTTACACAGGATGGGGGTTAGTAAAGTGGAAAAAAGGGAGTGAATAAAACCAGCATAGAAGAAATGACAGGAGGTGTCAGGAGCGGTACGTGATGAAGGATATTAGGTAAAATTGAGATCTGCTTGAACAATGACATGAACAATGTGGAAAAGAGAGGAGAGGAAACGTGAAAAAACTGAAATAAGAATGCTGCCATGGGCTTTGGGTGTTCTTGCTGTAGGAGAGATTGAGGGGTGAGGTGATTAGGAGAAAAGAAAGAGTGGTAGAGATCAGTAAGAAAATTAGAGGAGCCATACTCACTGAGCCAATTTTTAGGAGCACTCTACCAACACTAGGTAGGGCCTCCTGTTACTCTCAAAACAGCCTTAATTCTTTGTGACATGTATTACACAAGATGTTGGAAATTCTGGTCCATGTTGACATGACTGCATCGTGCAATTTCTGTAGATTTGCCCACTGCACATTTATGCTGCAAATCTCCCATTCTACCACATCCCAGAGGTGTTCTATTAAATTCTTATTCGTCGACTGAGAAAGCCAATGAAGAACATTTAACTCCTTGTCATATTTGTGAAATCAGCATGAGACAACTTTTGCTTTGTGACATGGCGCACTTATCATGCTGGAAGTTGCCTTTAGAAGATGCATAAATTGTGGCCATGAAGGGATGCTCTTTGTTAACAACAATACTCAAACAGGCTGTGACGTTCAGGCGATGATTGGCTCTAACGGGCCTAATGAATGCTAAAAAAACTTTCCCCACACTACACCACCAGCAGCAGCCTGGACTGTTGTTACAAGACAGGTTGGACCACTAGTTTCCAAATTCTGATCCTACCATCTGTGTGCCTCAGCAGAATTTGACATTCATCAAACCAAGCTACATTTTTCCACTCTTCAGCTGTCCAGTTTTGGTGAGCCTGTGCCTACTGCAGCCTCAGCTTTCTGTTCTTGACTGACAGGAGTGGAAGCCAACGTGGTCTTCTGCTGTCATTGCTCACACACCTCTAAATTCAACGTGTTGTACATTCTGAGATGCTTTTATGCTAACCAAAGTTATGCAGAGTAGTCATCTGAGATGCCGTAAGCTTTATGTTAGCTTGAACCAGTATGGCCATTTCTTATTAAGAAGGCATTCCCATTGGCAGAACTGATGCTCACTGATGGTTGTTTGGCTCTGACTGGAGTTTGTTTTGTTTTTCAGATCATTAAACTCTAGAGACTATTGTGCATGAAAATCCCAGGAGATCAAAAGTTATAGAAATACTCAAACCAGCCCGTCTGGCACTTTTATAATCATGATATGGACTAAATTACTGAGATCGCATTTTTTTTCTCCATTTTGGTATTTAATGTGAAAGTCAATTGAAGCTCATGACTTATATCTGCATGATCTTCTGCATCGTGCTGCTGCCACATGATGGTTAGATGATTGCTTCGATAAGCAGTTGTACAGGTATTCCTAATAATTTACTTAGTGAGTGTGGATCAAGATGGTATGGGCATGTGCTAAGGAGAAATGAGAAGGAGATGATGGAGAAAGACCTGTCAAAGGCATAAGTGCAGGAGGATGTGGAGGACAGACAAAGATGGAGGAGACTCATCAAGGCAGCTGACACCCAATAAAGGGACAGCAGCAAGAAAGAAGAAGAAGAAATGAAAGATTATTTCTCCTTTATACTTACTGTTCATAATATCTTATTATATGGTTATTTAATATTTATTATGCAATAATTAGAGAGAGAGAGAATTATTCTTAACAATATTCTAGTTAGGTTGATTAGGTGATCCAAAATGACCCCTGTGAGTATGGCTGTGTCTCAGGGGAATGTTTCCTGCTTTGTTTCCAGTGCTGCTGGTTTAAGCTTCCATTACCATAAACTGAGTAAAGTGTGTATGAGGATGTTACATGTTATGCTAATCATGTCTGACTTCAACACCAAGCAAATGTCCTAATGTGCTCTTTTAATCGTGATGAATTGCTTTCATTATTAAAACGGGTTGTTCAAAGTATTTTTTTTGTTGACCTGAACTGAAAGGTCCACTCCAAGCAGTTTGTCGCAGAGTAGAATTCCTAAATGTCACATACGTTATGAGCAATAAAAACTTGGTATTTCCCCCTTTTTTCAAAATCCTCTGGCTTGAAACAGAATTTTGATATCTTCTTTCTCATCCCCACTCTATATCAGCTTCCAATAATGATTCCTTTATCGTGTTGGACTGCTTTTAATTTGTAGCTACATTTTATCAGTAAAAGGAAAAAATGCATTGCCTTCCCTTACAAAACAGATGAAAAGAGCTCCTGGGCTTTGCTTGGCCTGTCGCATTTAAGAAGATATAATGAGCACATATGGAAGCATAGAACTCCAAGACAAGCTAGGAATCTGCCAAAATAAATCATCCATATTTGTAGTTGACTTCTCTTCCAGAGCTACTGTAGGTGTCAGGTTGGTTTAAATTTAATATGCAACATGCCACTTGTGTTTACAGTATCCGTCCATTACAATTAATGAAGATGAGGATTTGTTTATTTCATCCCTTCAGATGAGTTCTGCTCAAGTCTACTTATGCAGTATCCATTCTCAAAACAGAAGCCATCACGTCAAGTGAATGTATGCAGGGAGGCCAGGTAAATCACCCCACCTTCAGTATCATGAGAGCTAAATGAGAGTGGGCTCAGGTGTGCTTTGAGTATTCACAACTCGAGAGGCACAGCCTGATGGGAAAAAGTTAATAGGAAGGATGCTGAAAACAGAGAGCGGACCAGTTTGTTTGTTTTATTCCAAATCAAGAGATGACATGCTAGCTCCATTGTGTTTCACACACCAAACTTTCAAGCGAACCAGACGTAACAATAAACACCCAGTGGGCATGTTATGTACATCTTTCATGGGGCAGAAACATTTTCTTTCTAGGAAAAATCTTCATGAAGAGTTAGCAAGAGCAGAGCTACTGCACTACTGCCTTTGCAATAATTATGTGGCTTATTTGTCAAGCACAGCTATGTGAGCAGAATGCAGAGCACCTGAGAACAGTGACGTGCGGTGAGGTTCGTGGCTGGTGAGGCACTGACTCCTTCAGAGTCACATTTACAAATATATGAACCCAAAAGAGTAGCTTATTCACTACTCAATTGGCAGCATGTTCATTAACTACTGGTTATGTTTCATATCTCATCAGCATTCTTTACACACAGATAGGTAAGGTGTATATTTGGCTAAGAAAGACGATTACTTTTGTAGCGGCAAGAGAGAGCCAGAGGGCGCATTTGTGTTGCATCCTGCATGTGTTCTGAATTTGCCGTTGCAATTCCACAATTCATACTCATTCAATACAAATGAAAGTATAGAGTGCTGTACAAGAAAAGAATGGATTTCAATTTTGACCTGAATTGAAATATGTAGTTGTTTTATAAGCTTTTAATTCTGATGCTTTAATCAATTTTAATACAGACTGTTCAACAAAAGGATAACAAGAAAAACAAAACAATATTTTATTTAACGCCAAAATTTAGTTTTTAAATATTGGATTGCTTTTTTCTTAGTCTGATCCCATTTTTAATAAAATTGAAAACAGTTTATGGTCTTACATTTTTTGTAAATGAAGTTCATGCGCCTATCCTTCTCCACGAAAATCTCCATCACTTTCTTGTAAAATTCCTCCTTATTTTCCTTTAGTTTTAAAAGTCTTAATCTTCCATCTTGGAAGTCAGTTGAAACAAAAAATAAAAATAAATGGGCTGCTGCAGTGCACTTGACTTTCTTATATTGCTAATTTATTGGCGCCTCTGTGTAGAAGAACAGCAGCAACAAGCACCTCTTGGGCACACATGCGCCCCCTTCAGGGCAGCACAGTACTGTCTGCCTCACCTTGTGCCTTTTAGCAGCGGTTTTATGTCTGATCAGCAAAACTAAATATGTCACACACATTCATTAAAGATATGAGAAAGACTGTGGAAAGTCAGTGTGTACTGTATAATAAATGTGTCTGCAAACATTATATTGGCGACATACAGAGAGACAGCAACAGGCATGCGTCAATTGCAGGCATCAACCCCATGTGTGAGGGACAGTGCAGTCCAAGGTGAGGCTCAGCTCATTGCTACAGCACCTCGCGTTTCTCCACTGTATTTGAACAGGAAATGTGCCAATTCAGTGATTTTGACTATAAAAATGATCAAAATTATTGGAATCAAACAGAAAACAAATGTATAGCTCTGACCAGTGGACAAATTTATTCTTTGTTATCATTATTAGTTTTTTTTTTTACTTTTCATGATGTCACCTGACTTTACTGACTGCACATCCGTGCCAGAGAACTAGAAGAGGACAAGAAAACGCTGTGCTAGTTCATATGCTACAGAAAGGACACATGCCGTCTTCTGTACAGAACATGGAAGCTCTGGTGAAGACATGCAGTGATATGCTTCAGGATCATTTAGACAGTAAATGCATTGGGCGGATTTCATTTCACCATGTGATGCTGTGTATTTACTATATAAATGGCATCTCTGTTTAACTTATCTCAAATCACATGTCAACTGTTTTTAGGCCGGTAAATATGTGCTAATATAAATAATGTTCACTTTTGAATGCCTGTTTAATATTTACAACATAGTGTCAAAGTTAATATGCCTCCAGTGTCCGCATCATGCTGATGTGCGACTGCACTGAGAGGACGCCCACCAGTGCTCATCATTTTTGTGGTGAAAATTAATTGGCTTGATCACTGGTCACACAGGCCACTTGTTTCTCACCACCTATATATATGACTGGATCTACCCAATCATAAGTGAATTTAAACCTTTTTTGATGTGGACCACTGCCATCCAATCATGAGGCTGATAAGAGGATGTGAGGCTGAATCAAGTGCTAGGATTGATCTGATTGGCTGGTACTTGCACAAGCTGTTTAATGTGAATCCGTATGAATGTGCGGGTTTATTTTGATACTGAATGTAACTAATTACTAGCAGAAATACAGCAGCAAGATAATCACAGCTTCCACAAATATTTCCCATAATGTGCAGTACTGTATTTGCTGTATTTAGATTGGTTCCATGTCAGATTATATTCATACTTTACATGAACAGTTCTGGGGTTTGTCTGCTATTGCACTGAGACCAAATTCTCCAAAGGGTCCCATTCTGGTTGTTTTGATCCACAGTAAAGTTTGAAACAACTGCTCCAAATGAACTAGGTATATAAACACATTTAAACTGAAAGCATTCACTGAGTCTGGGGGTCAAACTGAAATGAGCAGTGAACGGTGTATTTTTTAGCGGCTTTGGCTACAGTGCAGGTACAAGAGCTCATGGCTTTATCTGTTGTTGATAATGTCATTTAAAGTACCTAACAGTCATATCTGAGCAAAAGTAGATACCTTTCTGAAAAGGGACTCAAGTAAAAGTTAAATTTGATCAAGAGAAAATTAATCTGATATTAGTAGTACAAGAAAGTGAAAACTCTCTCCCTGTTTTATTTGAAATAAATTCTTAAAAACCTAAAATAATTCAGACTACCTTCTTTTTGCAGTGTGAGTCATATTACAATCATTAAAGTATGAGTTAAATAACTGCCATTTGAAGCAGAGACCTTCAGCGTGACCAGACACCCTAATGAATGTATCTCGATTCAGTAGGGTGGGCCTTAATAGAAGAGCCATGCAGGCTTTCTCCTCTTTACAAAGAAGCAAATCTCTTCCTAAAGTCAATTTTCGTAATGCAAGCACCTAATTACAATTCATTTAAATAGAAAACATTTCTTAGTGTTCCCTGGCTTCAAAAATGACCCTTGTGTTTGTAAAATAACAGTAAACTATATGAAAATAGACAGCATTTATATAGTAATAATATTAGTCATCAAAATAAACCCTAAAAATGTTTAATTTACCACTTCTAGTTTCACATTCAAAAGAATGGCCTTTTGGTTTTTCATGTGCTTTTCCAATGTGCTGTTTTGTAGCCGGGAAAACCAGAACAATGTGAGATGACACAAGACCAACACACGTGACAAGGTGAATGAAGGGCAGCACATGAACACATCAGTGTGCCTGCAGATCAGCACAAACCCCATTCAGCACCAAGGACAGAGTCTGAAAACAGCAGCGTTAGCTTTCAAAATCACTGAGACTGGGATTGTGTGTCACCAGTGTCCAACCCCACCCCTAACATCCAGCCCCACCCTGTTTTGTGGACTGGTCTGAGGACTGGCTGCATGGAAGACTGGGTGTTTGTTGCACTGGGAAATCCTTTCTCTATATGATTCTTCATTTATGTACATTTTCTTTAAGTGGTGGAGGCCTATATTATTAGATAACTGCTGGAGTAAAACATTGTGTGCATTTGTGTAGCCCTGTTGTTTTCTGGTTTAATGTTGCAGTAATGAATATGTTTAACAAGATACAGTATATCTGAGTAAGAGTAACAACTTACATAAAAGCGAAAGTAGACCAACATTTTTAAAGTAGGTAAAGAAGAAATACTCACAAAACATACTCCAGAACACTGAAGAAAGTATTTCTAGTTCATTGCTGACTGTAGGCAATCTTCACCTGTCATGAAGTTTCTTGATTCTGCAAGTTCTGTTAAGATTTTGAAATGCTTGTGGATTTAAATAACAAAATTGATATTTCACAGAACAACTATGGACTATAATCTGCAATGGATGAGAATCAGTTTAAGAGTTCCACCCTAATATTTCCAAGCTACAAAGTCTTTCTTTTTGTTGGCAAGTATGTTTACTGTGTAGACACTAGAGGCAGTGTTGCCCTGTTGAACCCACCAGACAGACGTCCCAGACACACTTTTAAAACACCAAGAAGATTCTTTAATAATAATTCTTCAATAAAGTGCACAAAGCACCACGCACTCCACAGTTCTCAATAATAAATCAATACAACAATCACAATAATCAATCCTCCACTCCCAGCAGCTCCGTCACTCTACCACCCAACTCCAGTTCAAACTTCTGGGTTTCCCACAATCCTTTTAATGTCCATGACCCAGAAGTATTCCTTCTCCGGGTCAAACACCACATAGTCCTTTATCAAGTGTCCCGGAAGTACTGCGGGCTTCTGTCCTTGTGACCCAAAAGTACTTCCGGTTTGGCATAACTGTAATAGTCCCTTGGTTCTTGGTGAACTCCCCCTGGCGGTACCCATGGCACCCAATAGGGCTGAAGAGACGGACTCCATGTCCCATGCTGCCCTGTGGGAATCCGAGGAACCATTTCCATCCAGGGGAGCTGCCATCTAGCGTCCCGGGGGATGTAGTGTCCTGAAAAGACTCTTTCTTTCAGTTGAGGGACATCCCGGCCAGACTGAAACGTCGGGCGTCCATCGCAACTGTTATGTTATGAAACTTTGCTCAATTTTACGTGCCATGTAGAAATATGCAGAATCTGGACAGAAAAGTCTTACGCCCTTCACTTTTACTGTTGGACATGGAACCTGAAGTGTATAAGATGTTTCACTTTTTTTTTTCTTTTTAAATCTGTTTAAAGCTGTGCCTGTAAAATTTAATCTGCATTCTTAGAAAGTCATACTATGACCTCTAACATTCTATTGAAACAATTTTTATTTTATAAAGCAGGATCACTCAATTGGTTATTTTTCCCCTGAAACTCCAAATATTACAAATTAAGTAGTAGATAAAAGAGGCTCTCGCATACACACAACACAATGTGAGTGCAACATGGCTGAGTGATTGTCTTCTGCTCTTTGAGAACGTTGTGCCTCACAATTGATGTTCTGGGAAAAGATTTTCTCTTTCACAAGTTTAAGGAACCTGAATGCCATAAGGACTGATTGGTGTTGGGTAGAATGCCAGTGGAGGCTGGGTGGTCTCCTGGCCTTGGAACCCCTGCAGATTTTGTTTTTTTTTCCCCTCTGGCCCATGTGGAGTTTTCTTTTTGTTTTGTTTTTTTCTACCCTCCTGGCCATCTGACTTTACTTTATTCTTTGTTACTTAGTATTGCCTAATCTTATTTTTGTATCATAAAAACTTTTCTTTCTTCATTATGTAAAGCACTTTGAGCTACACCATTTGTATGAAAATGTGCTATATAAATAAATGTTGTTGTTGTTGATCAGGCTGATCAGTGACATTCATTTACTAAAAGAAACTCCAAACATAAAGAAGGGACTTTGCTGATGATGTGAAAAGGATTTTTTTTTTCTAATATGAACTGTTATAGGGCGGCACAGTGGTGCAGTGGTAGTGCTGCTGCCTTGCATTTAGGAGACTTGGGTTTGCTTCCCGGTTCCTCCCTGCGTGGAGTTTGCATGTTCTCCCTGTGTCTGCATGGGTTTCCTCCGGGTGCTTCAGTTTCCTCCCACAGTGCAAAGAAATGCAGGTTAGGTGCACTGGCGATCCTAAATTGTCCTTGGTGTGTGGATGTGTGTGTGTGTGCCCTGCAGTGGGCTGGCACCCTGCCAGGGGTTTGTTCCTGCCTTGCACCCTGTGTTGGCTGGGATTGGCTCTAGCAGACCCCCGTCACCCTGTGTTAGGATATAGCAGGCTGGATAATGGATGGAAGAACTGTTATTGTTTTTTCGTGTCTGCCATTTCTATAGGAGGGTGACAATGAGTTAAATTCCAATGGATGTTGATAAGCAATAAGCACATGGTATCACTGGAAACCACCAAAAACAAAAGCAGCAAAAAAACAGTATGAGGAAAGTTTGAAGAAAGAAATTTTTTTTACAATGTTTGTGTTTGGGGATCTTTGTGCACAACTGAGCTGCGACCACAGAACTAAATGCTCTGTGGATGATTCATTCAAGCATTTCAAGGTCACTTCGTTGTAATGAAAGTATCTGCTAAATGTACTTCGTAGTAACGAGATTTCTATAGACTTGTGTCATATAGAGAAACTGTCGAGACCATAAAACACTTCGTTGTAATGAAAATTTAATTGCAAAGATATTTGTTGTAATGGAATTTTACTTGCATATATATACAACACAGGGCGCAAGGCAGGAAACAAATCCTGGGCAGGGCGCCAGCCCACCGCAGTATATATGTATCTATATATATATATATATATATATATATATATATATATATATATATATTGTAATGGTCAGGGAAAGAAATTGCCACTGAGCCAGTGTGTTTTAAAAATTAAAAAAAAGAAAGGGGGCTGCACGGAGTGCTGTGGAAAGGAGACACAACATATATAATACGAAGTAAACAGACTACTACACTAATCAATAAATTCATTGTTTTTTATTATTTTTACTTATTATTCAACTAATACTTTTTCAGGAAACTTATAACGTTTAAGATACGATTAGTTACATTTCTTTTGTTTTTCCATTTAGAGCGCAGGCAGGTGATGTGACTTGTTCCCACACCCTCAGGGTTTGAAGACCAATGCCTCAACCCCTACACCACACTGCCTGCCAATAATATTAGCCCTTGATTAAAAAAAAATACAAATATTATATACAGAAAAGTAATTAGTTACATAATACTTTTAATACATCTGATTAGCCAACCACACTATTACTGATACCCATTGCCTTATGAAATATTCCTAATAGCTAGGTAACAGAGATAGTTCAATAATTTACATTAATATAGTGTGAGAGATGGCAGGCAGCTTATCCTGGCCAATACATTCAGGCCGCTAGATGAAGTCCTCCCTGTAACATGCAAGTGCCCCGGATTCCCGCAGTGCATCATGGAAAATGGAGTTTGGCTTCACAGCCCTGCTGGATACCGTCGGTGCCGCCAGGGGACGCTGCAGAAAAACACAAAGATTGTTGTTTCTATTATGACCCGGAAGTACTCCCAAGTCATGGGGACAGAAGGACAGAAGTACTTCCGGGCTGAAGAAAATACAAGTGTTCATTTAGACCTCCAAAAGTCCAGGATGCTTACCATGCATATGCCAAGTAAATTAAGATAGAACTTTCAGATGGACAGGGACTATGATGTGCTCAATAAGAACAGGAGTCTGAGTCCTGAGGCTGCCGTATTGTAATGTTATTGCATAATTTATGTATGAGTGATGGGCTATGCAATAGGATAAGATTAGTTGTATTCAAAATTCAATTCTAATGTAAAATTTTAACAGGTGACAAGAAAGGTAATGTAGTACATCTTCTGTGGATAACATTAGACACCAAAGGAGATCTTAATATGCCATTCATATTAAAACATTTACAGTTTTCCATTAGAGTAACTTTTGCTATGACAATTAACAAATCAGAGGGACAAACATTCAAAAAAATCTTTTTTTTATTAGAGAGAAAGAAACGATATTCACTCACGGGCAGTTATAATTTGTGTTGTCACAATGTAATTCCAAACAAGGGAATCAAAATTCAATGTGATATTGATGAAAAGTTATTTCCAAATATTATTTTAACTGAACTTTTACAGTAAAAGTGTAAGTTTGAAAAGTATTTGTTATATTACTACTCTATTATAACTACTCTGTTATATTTAATTTCAAAGCCAAACAGTACGAAAACGTAAAACACATTGAATAACTCTAATGCATGAATAAGAATTTTCTTTCAATTTATTATGTTTTACTATTACTTCTTCAGCAGGTTTGACCACCCTAACCCACTCTCACCACGGAGTACTGCACCCTCCACCCATTCTTCTGCTGATACCAGCATAGGATTGAGTTTCCCCCCACCCACAATTACAGCAGTCCAGGTAAGCAGAGAGCTGAGGAGACTTTGTGCAAGCAAGGCAGTGGGTCCAGATGGAGTATCACCATGACTGTTGAAGGCCTGTGCGCTGGAGCTGGGGAGTCCTCTATATTGCAACTTCAACCTGAGCCTGGAACAGGGGAGAGTCCCGAGGCTTTGGAAAACAACTTGCATCATGTCCTAGTGAGCTGAACGACTTCCGGCCTGTCGCTCTGACGTCACATGTGATGAAGACCATGGAGAGGCTGCTGCTTCACACCTAGGGCCATGCCCTACATCATCTACATGCTACACCAATCCCTCTCCCACTTGGACAGAGGCAGTGGGCTGTAAGAATTATGTTTCTGGACTTCTCTAGCACCTTCAACACCATCCAACCTCTGCTCCTCAGGGACAAGCTGACAGAGATGGGAGTAGATTTATACCTGGTAGCATGGATAGTGGACTATCTTAAAGACAGACCTCAGTTTGTGCGCCTCGGGAACTGCAGGTCTGACACTGTGGTCAGCAACACAGCAGCGCCGCAGGAAACTGTACTTTCTCCGGTCCTGTTCAGCCTATATACATAGGACTTCCAATATGACTCAGAGTCCTGCCACGTGCAAAAGTTTGCAGACAACACTGCTATCGTGGGCTGCATCAGGAGTGGGCAGGAGGAGGAGTATAGGAACCTAACCAAAGACTTTGTTAAACCACTTACACCTGAACACCAGCAAAACCAAGGAGCTGGTGGTAGATTTTAGGAGGACTAGACCCCTCATGGACCCCATGATCATCAGAGGTGACTGTGTGCAGAGGGTACAGACCTATAAATACCTGGGAGTGCAGCTGGATGATAAATTGGACTGGACTGACAATACTGATGATCTGTATAAGAAAGGTCAGAGCCGACTATACTTCCTTAGAAAGCTGGCGTCCTTCAACATCTGCAATAAGATGCTGCAGATGTTCTATCAGACGGTTGTCTTCTATGCAGTGGTGTGCTGGGGAGGCAGCATAAAGAAGAGGGATGCCTCACGCCTGGACAAACTGGTGAGGAAGGCAGGCTCTATTGAAGGCACAGAGCTGGACAGTTTGACATTCGTGGCAGAGCGACGGGCACTGAGCAGGCTCCTGTCAATCATGGAGAATCCAATGCATCCACTGAACAGGATCATCTCCAGACAGAGGAGCAGCTTAAGTGACAGACTGCTGTCATTGTCCTGCTCCACTGACAGACTGAGGAGATCCTTCCTTCCCCACACTATGCGACTCTTCAGTTCCACTCGGGGTTGAATGTTAATATTATACAAAATTATTGTCTGATGGAGTATGTAAATTTCTCCTTGGGATTAATAAAGTATCTATCTATCTATCTATCTATTTTTACTATTATTTATTACTTGCTGTAATGTAAAATAGTTCTATTATCCATATGTAACAATTCCCATGAAAATAATAATCTGTTTAAATTGTACATCTGTTTGCCCATACGCGAGCAGCAGAGCCAAAAAGTGGCTATCGCGTAGCACCTGCACGGGGGTTGGCAAGCAAAGCAAGCAGGGGGCAGAGCCCCTTAGTCTTATAATAATAATATATTATTATCTTCATCACATTCAATTTATTGGCTCTGAATACTTCCATTTTACATGTATTGCAAACATGTTTTTATTATTATTTAGTCTTTTGCATCAAAAACAATAATTTCTTTTACAAGATCTATGCTTTGCTTAATAAAATATCTGGATTCCACATCAATGGCTTATGGGGTGGAAATCAGTGCAGGAAAGACCGAACTGATAATAGCATCAGTGTCAACATCAAGGTAAACTTACTAAGGTTTTTAAATCTTTTTCCTTCATTTGTTTTTTATATACAGTATATAAATGCAGACTTTTAAGTTTTTTTTCTTCTGTTTTGCCATCTTACAGTCATTGCAGTTGGTGTTTTTTCCAGCAATGGATACAAGTTGTTAATCAGTCCAGGACAGTTCTCCGGGGCACACTTCTGTGCAGACCTCCACTCTGTAATCAGCTTAAAATGTACATCATTGTAACATGGGAGAAGGTACTGGGAAGAAATGCAATCTCCACACTGGCAGCACCCAGGTAAGAATTTTAAACCCAGGACTCTGGAGTTGTGAGGCAGTTGCACTGACCACTGTTTCACATTAGGGTCATATTTACAAGAAGACAGTACACCTTCTTTGCACTCAAAATCAAAGGCCAACTGTCCATCCAGCATGAAAGCCACCCAGTCAGAAAGCTAATTGACCAGTCTGGGTAATGGAGTGAGTGTTCCTGAGCTGTCATTGCACTGAGGCTGCATCAACCCACACCAAAGCAGCTAAAAATGCCAAACACACACTAGAAAGATGGAAAGTACTCATTTGTATATAAAATGGCAACAGGAATCATGTTTCATAATATAAACATTCCCTTCATGTGACAATGAGTCTGATCAAACACAAGACCAGAACAAACTGGCTGGCTATCTTATTTCAGCCAACTTAACTGTTCTTTATGTCTTACCTGAACTGTCATAATATGTTATAATTTCTAGCCCAAGCATATGTGTGGCTATGAGTATGCAGCATGTGAAGATGGATTGCTACACACCAATTAGACATTTTGAGAAGCATCCCTGAGCTAAGGGCCTGGGCTTCATTTCTGATTTGCATCAGTCTTAGCTTTAACCAGCATGGTAAGCACATTAGTGCCATCACACTGTCGCATTGTATTCAAAGCCACACTGTTCTACTTCAAAGTAGGTCAGATACTTCAAAGGGGTTAATAGGGCTACTTCTTTTGTGTGTTTCCGTGCTGCTGAAATTCAGTGTTGGTTGCATATCACATAATACAATTTTATTAGCTACTAGGGGGCTCCGCTCCCTGCTTGCTTCGCTCGCCCACCCCGGGTTTGGTTTTCTGTATATGCAATTTAAAGAGATTATGTATTAATTGTTTTTTTTCATGGGAATTGTTACATATGCATTATTTTCACTTTTACTTTAAAAATTCTGTAAAAACAATACTTGTCCTTTATTTCTGGTCCCGGGTGTGGTTAAATCTTTCTCTGTTCTGAAGGGGGGGCCGCTGAACGCACACTAAGGAGATACCGTCGGATCATCTGTTGTCTTTCTGCTGCTGCTGCTGGTGAGTTGCGTGTTCTTTATGTCGCACTGCACGTTGATCATTTAAAAGCCTGTACAGCAACTGTCCTTTTTCCACTTCTGTCTCTGCCGCTCGCGTTGTGAATGGTGGGGGATGGTTGCTGTGGGGGGAGCTGAACACACACTAAAGAGTTGCAGTCAGATCATATGCTGGCTTGTTGCTGCTGGCGAGCTGTATTTTCAGGTTGTCAAAGCCTGTACATGCAGCTGTCCTTTTGCCACTTTGCGTCTCTGCTGCTCGTGTTGTGAAAGGGGTCTGAACTCATGCTTAGGAGAAGCGGTCGGATCATCTGCTGGCTTCCTCCTGCTGCTGCTGGCAAGCTGCGTGTTCTGATTAACGCTTGTTGTTGTTTTAAGAGCTTGGAGCACATGATGTCTGACTGCTTGGTTAGATGTCTGTGAACTTGTTTTAAATGTTGTCTCACTGCCTTGTCTAGCGTGACGTTAATGTGTCTCTTGCGGGAAGTCAAATTGTCTTCTGAGAAGATCACGCCTCGTCTCCCTTGTCTCCCTCCCAGGAATTTATTTTATAATAGAGAGAATTATAAAAGTGTTCAGTGTTTGAGGTGGAACCAAATTACTGGCAGTAGTCCTTTTATGCTAATTCAGTGACACTCAGTTGAAAAACAAGTGACAATGGGTATTCCCGTATGAAGATTCTTGGCAAGTTGGCAGTACAGTGAAACTTTAATCATCACCTTATATTTAGTTGGTTAAAAAGCTGTGAATTTCTGTGAAGCTTCAAGTGCCAGGATACATAAACATTTCATCCAAAGGTGTGGGTTGGGGGCTGGCATAATCATTCATGCTTCAAGCACTGAAATGATATTTATTAGTGATGGTTGTAACTAGGCTGTCCCTAGCCAAACTGTGGATCTGAGTGGAATCTTCTTCTTCGTCAAAGTCTCTCTCCCCAAACCCACCAAGAATCCATTATATTAGTATTTCTTAAAAAAGCTTTAATTTGATAAATAAGTATATAGAAAACAATAAATAAACAATCACACATTACAAATTTAACTTTTTAACATTAAATATATATTTTTTGAATAATCAAAACTTGAAAATGAGTGTTTAGCAGTTTCTTCAGTCTCATTGTTGCATATCACAATCGCACATGTCTACATTTTCTGAAGGCAAATTCATCTGTGAGGTCATCACACGACAGCTTCTGTGCGAGGTCTGAGTTGATGCTGATGATCGCCAAGCTGCTCACACGTTCTTGTGCCATGGATGAGCTCAAGTATGTTGTGAAGGAGCATCAGTTTTGAAAAACTTTGCTCAGCAGATGCAACTCTAACTGATAGAGTTACTGCAATCCAGTGGGCAATGCATAGATTTGGACTTTAATAGAATTTAATGGCAATGATATACCCTTTGATTTGTTTCTTTTATACTATAAATGAAAACCTAATTAGTAGTAACAATAAGAATAATAGTACTAAATACTACTACTACTACTAATAATATATAATATAATACAACAAGGGCGGCACGGTGGCGCAGTGGTAGCGCTGCTGCCTCGCAGTTAGGAGACCCGGGTTTGCTTCCCGGGTCCTCCCTGCGTGGAGTTTGCACGTTCTCCCCGTGTCTGCGTGGGTTTCCTCCCACAATCCAAAGACATGCAGGTTAGGTGGATTGGCAATTCTAAATTGGGCTTGGTGTGTGGGTGTGTTTGTGTGTGTCCTGCAGTGGGTTGGCACCCTGCCCAGGATTGGTTCCTGCCTTGTGCCCTGTGTTGGCTGGGATTGGCTCCAGCAGACCCCCGTGACCCTGTATTCGGATTCAGCAGGTTGGAAAATGGATGGATGGATAATACAACTACTACTAATAGTAATATATAAAATAATACAGCTACTACTAATAATAAAATCAAAACTTTCAGTACTTCTACTGAACAAGCTTGATAAACTAATATTTTACGCATGTCAATGTTGTTTGCATGGTGCTTTCCCACCATTCAGCCAGTAACTAACTGCTCAGCACAAGAGACGCCTGTGTCCTTGATGTCACAACACTTAGAGCACATCATATGTCGAGTAAAGTTAGAAGACTTTAACAATGTGTAGAGGTCCTGGGGTTTATATGGTGGTAAGGAATCATCCTCAGCCAGGTGTCAGCTAAGTACAGTAACATTGGATAATGTCTGTTAAACACTCAATATTAAAACTATTGCACCTAATGCTACACCATTGTTACTCCAGTAAATCCCTAGCTTTAGTGTAGTGCTAATTACTATAATGTAACATTCATTATCTTACTGGAAGTTTGACAATTGTAGATTTCTAAACACACCTGCAAGTGCAGAACAAGCTGCTTCTTCATATTTTCATTTTTTTCTTTTCTGTTTCCCTCACTGGTGTTGACTTGAAGCCATATCTCTGTTTGTTAATGGAAAATTATCAAGTTTGTCAGTGGCGTGAAACAGCAATAACACCAACAGTGTCAAATTATGCACCTCCAGAGCTCTGTGCCTTATACACTATACTTCAGTGCTAATACGCGATACAGCCAGTTACACTATAGTTAAGATTACAGTTGTGGGTAGTTATCTTTTTCAAGTCAAGTAAATCAAATGAGAAAAATATACAATCCAATTAGCTGTCCAACTGAGCTTGTGAATTGAGGAGTTTCAGAAGTCTGTGTGATGAGTGAATAGGAAGTGGAGGCTCTGGAGTGTAGTTCCAGTTTTAATTTCTAACCTCTAAGCAATTCTCTGACTTGTGTCTTCACTGATTTTGCTTTTGGGCCTGCAGTTATATGTGGTGACTTCAACCATGGGACTTTGAGAGGGACTATGGCAAACTTCCATCAGTATGCGTCATGTCCTGTTCATGGACACAACAAGCTGCAAGTGTTTTATTCAAATGTTAAATATTCTTTTAAATATAAAGCTGTGGCACAAATGGGCAGATCTGACCACAATCTGATCCATCTTGCTTTCATCTACAAGGCTGTGATTAGATGGCAACAACTGTCTTATCATTAGTCAAACCAGACATTCTTGCTGCTTGTTATAATATTTTTCATTTTTTTCTTGAGCTTCTGTAAAGTCTTAATTTCCCCTTAAGTAATCTATCTATATATCTGCAATTTTAAGTTGTAGTTGAAGATGAGCTTCCTCCAAGTGGTTGTCTTGTTTTTTTCATAGCATGACTACTAATTTATTGACAGCATGTACTAATTCCAGGAAGAATTTCAATGCACAGAAATATCCATCTCTTATAACACCATGAAAACTGTTTATCCATTCATCCATCCATTATCCAACCCGCCATATCCTAACTACAGGGTCACGGGGGTCTGCTGGAGCCAATCCCAGCCATCACAGGGCACAAGGCAGGAAACAAACCCTGGGCAGGGTGTTTAAACTGTAATACGTATTAATAAAACAAAGGAACAGGTTTTTTCAAATAAAAAAATATTTAAAAAAACATAAATTACCATAAAGAATTTTTATTACAGTGAATTAGGAAGATAAAAAAAAACAAAAATGGAAAATACAATGCGTTTGACATAGTGTGAGAAAATGCCTCTAAGGTGGAAAATCATTATGTAGGCACTTTTTATAGAATCAATCAAGTAGTATCTCCTCTAAAAATGTTAGATTTATTTTTGGCACAGTGTCTAAAACGTTTGACTGATTAGATTTGAATTTCTGACTCACAGACCTTCCTTTGGGATTTTTCTGCTATAATAGTTCCATCAAAATCAAAATGAGATCGCTGACACCAGGTCGCTGATGATCATGTGAAAACGGTCGCACGACTCTCACTCTCCTCCGACTTCTGTCATCATCTCTCTTTCTTATTCTGATGTTGCTCCTTTTTTGTCCCTCAGACAAGACATATTTATTTTAAAGTTCCATATGGGATTCCGGAACATGTGATGTTGCACACATTTGATTGGCTGGCAATATCCATCCATTTTCCAACCTGTTGAATCCAAACACAGGGTCACAGGGGTCTGCTGGAGCCAATCCCAGCGTGCAAGGCAGGAACCAATCCCGGGCAGGGCACCAACCCACCTCAGGACACACACAGCTAAATTAGGGACAATTTAGAATTGCCAATCCACCTAACCTGCATGTCTTTGGACTGTGGGAGGAAACCGGAGTACCCAGAGGAAACCCACGCAGACACGGGGAGAACATGCAAACTCCACTCAGGGAGGACCCAGGAAGCGAACCCGCGTCTCCTAACTGCGAGGCAGCAATGCTACCACTGCACCATCGTGCCGCCTGGCTGTTAATATGATGAAGGAATTCGCTCAGAGTTTTTGATCTTATGCATATCTATTTCCCAAGCCATAAAATAATGAACAGAGGACTTTTTGTTTTCCCAAGCTATAAACTGCTTTGGCACTTCCTAGTCTTAGGCACCCAACTGTTTGGTGGCTATAAAGTAATCAATATGACTGAGGGATCTTAGCCATTTCCTGGGCTTCTGCTTTATTTAAACAAATATTGCTATGATTGATTACTGGAACAATTCTGGAAAGTTTATTTTTGTTTGTGTGGGTAAAATAAAATCTCTTTGTTATATTAAAAAAGTTTTCTATTGTGTCTGCATTATTCAGCCTTGACCACTCTCCTCCACACCACTCGCCCATCCTCTCTCCATACTGCCCCATTACACTCTCACACTTCAACACAGTCAGTTATCATGGCATAGCTGATGTGCTAATTAAGTATTCAAGAACATTGAATTTTAGACTGCAATAGAAAAATAGCGACATGAACGTCATAAAAAAAGAAAACGAATAAAAAAGAGCTGCATATATAATAAAAATCAAGAACAAAGAGAAACATCCAATAACCGAAAATGAGAAAAATATCTGAAACAAAATGTGAAGAAAGAAAGCAAGAAAGCAATGTTTATGGAATGTAAGTTAGAGGATAAAGTAATTCATAATATTGTTTTTGATGAGGCATTAATGTAATTTATTGTTTTATTTACTTTTTATTATATTTTACTTTTAATACTTGTATTATTAATTTGTGTTTAAAATAGACAGTTGTAGTGACATACTAAAGTAACTGATTTTATATCTATAATAACTAAGGACCAAACCCTCTTCGTCCCACACCCCGCATACTCTTCTATATGCCATCTCTTTAAATATAATTGCTTTCTCTAACAGAGGAGTGCCCAGACGCTCTTCAAGCAGCTCAGCTGTGAGATAGTGGGCACCAAGTGCCTGCCCCCGGGGGTTGGCGAGTGAAGCGAGCAGAGGGCAAAGGCCCCTAGTAAAATAAAAGATAAAATTTGCAATCCAGGACACTACAAACTTC
This sequence comes from Polypterus senegalus, assembly GCF_016835505.1. NCBI lineage: Eukaryota > Metazoa > Chordata > Cladistia > Polypteriformes > Polypteridae > Polypterus > Polypterus senegalus. The sequence goes on along the minus strand of NC_053163.1, from coordinate 122,476,363 downwards.
ACACATCCCATACATCATGTGCTTAGCTCAGGACCATAAAGCACTGCAGAGGTTGGTGAATTTGGTAAAGTATATTAATGGCACAGAGTTCCTTTAGTACAGAACATATAGAGCACCTGCTACATTGGAAAGGCAATAATAGTTGTATTAAAGACCACAGACTTTATGAACTTTAACCCCTGTCACAAGAATAACGAAAAGACATTATAAAGGTTTGGGGCAGCCATCCATATAATTTATCCTGGCTGCAAAAAGGTATTTTTCAAGAGCTGTTTACAAGACAGAGTGCAAAACAGAACTGATTAAATGAAGCCAAAATGGCGGCTTTAAAGGCCAGGGTAGGAAATGACGTCATCAGGGCTGGAAGGGGAAGTGACATCGTCAGAGGTGGGACCTGAAGTGATGTCGTCGGAGGCACCAGAACAAGAAGTGATGTAATCGAAGGTGCCAGAACCCTGTGGGATTTCCCAAGAATGGTCTGCAAGGGTTTGAGAGGTACAGTTAGTGCACCCCGCCACCCCCAAGTTGGACGTGGAATTGGCATTATTCAGGCTCTTTAGTTGACTCCTACTTGCCCGTGTGTGACATCCTCCTCCCATCAAGTATTTCTGATCTTTTGCAAAAAGATTATGCCTGTTTTGAGGTTTCTGACATCAGTGAATTCAGTGATGACTTTTATTTTTTTATTTAAATCTATTTCCCTCATGACACAGTTATTTCACATTTCTATGGCACCAGTTTGTGTTATCCCGGGATTTAGTTGAGATACAACTCACGATTCTAAAAAATTGCTTAGTTGACATAATCAATAATATACTTGAAAAGCAGACAGTTCAGATCCATTTGAATCCAAGTTTGTAGGTATAAATAAAACCATTCTTTGATTGCTTATGTGAGTTTTTGATCGTTGTGATTGATCAATACAAATGCTATGGTTACTCTTTTTGACTTCAATTTAGGATTATTATTTGTCTTGGTCAAAAGATGAGACAGACTTTTGGTTAACAAATCTAGGCAAGGTTACACAATGTTTCTACTCCTCATCATTTCCATTCAGAAATCTGTGCCTCCTACTTAAAGAGGATAAATAGCAGCCATCCTGCACAGTCACTATTCTCTGTCCTCTTTCTTACAGCCACTGTAGGATCACTAGCACTATTAGAGTCATGGAGAGTTTTTAACCTCAGGACATAAGATTATAGAAGAGCTACCATTTGCTTTGCTGCAGATGAGTAGACCTCACCACACATATGTGTCATCTAGTGGTGAACTTAATGTATGGTGGTGAGAGAATTTTATACTCTTGCAAGTCAGACCAGGAGATGAAAGAGAAAACAGCCTTAAACCAGCAAAGGTTAAAACCAAAGAAAGCAAGAAAAAAAACCAAAGCACCTGTATTATACAATAGCCACACTTCCCTTTGAAACACATGTAATATAATAAATTAAAAAATAATTGATATCTCTTGCCCTACATGTACCTTGAGCACCTGTCCTTGGTATCCTTATGTGTCTGTACCTCTCTTGACCGGCACTTCCTCTCTCCAACATTTTGAGGCACTTTGCTTGTCCCCTGTCCTTTATTTTTACTTCCGGTCTTGGAAGCCGACTCAAAGATTTGGGCTTTTTTTCACATCACATCACATCATGATCTCCACTTTGCCTATCACCCAAACCATTCCAATAATTATGCAAAATCATTTACTGTTCAACAGGCCCTGTCCCTTTCCTGTCTGGACAAAAGAGACACTTATGCTAGGATGCTTTTCATTGACTTCAGTTCACCTTTCAACACCTCATCCCTCAGAAGTGCATAAGGAAGTTGGGTCTGTTAGGATACAAAGTAGGTAACTGGATTCTGGACTTCCTGACTGACAGACACCAGACAGTCCGTGTCAGAAACACCACCTCCAGTACCATCACTTTGAACACTGGTGCCCTTAAAGGCTATGTACTCAGCCCACTTGTGTTCACTCTGCTGACTCACGACTGAATGGCTGCTTACAGCTCTAACACCATCTTTAAATTTGTGGATGACACAACAGTGGTGGGCCTCATCAGCAGTGGTAGTGAGTCACCTTAAAGAATGGCATTTAGTGTTGCTTCATATGGACTTTACTTTCTCTATAGTATATCTTGTATAATGTTAGTTATATATTAGTAAGTATACTGTTAGCACAGGTTGTAAATATGGGGTCTGTGTCTTTAAACAGGTTTGCATGGATGCAGAGTGGCTTGTGGGAGTTGTTGTTTGTAATTGTACGCACTGTATGTATAAAAGCGGAAGAGGAGAACATTGGAGGACTTTTTGACTTTTTCACTTTCTATGCACTCAATCATCAGAGAAACCCTTACTGAACGGGGGAGGCGGTGGGCATTTTTCCATTTCCTAACTTCAGTTGCTCTTCATGAAAGAGGCACACCTCTGAAGATCATGCACCTTCTTGACTCTTGTGGGAGAATGGTGTTACATTTTTCAGGGAGGACTTTACAAAAGGGGATTATTCCATCACAACTTTCACTTCAGGATCTATACCCACAATTTACAGTAAAGACTTTTGGGACTGTATATATCGCCTGAGGGGAATTGTTTGTGGCTTATGTTTTATATGCATATGTTTATTGTTGTTTTATGGTGCCGTGTTTGTAAATAGTTGTATATGTTAGGTGCTTAGTATATTTAATTCATTTTGACATTTTTATGGTGCTTTTTGTTAATTCAGGGGGGGTTGTGGAAAATACTGTAGGGCTTAGGTGTTGGCCAAATTCCATCTATCATTTTACATGTGTTGTATTGCTACTTAAACCAGTTGGAAACTTGTTACCTCCCAAAAGTCAGGATTTGTTATAATATGAGAATTGCCAGACTGGTGCAAGTGCAACAATCTGTCTCTCTCTCTTTTTTTTTAATTGATTTTATTATAATCAAAGAACAAAAGGTCCTAAACAAATGAACCCCCACCCCTGAGAAAGCGAGCTAACACAATCTGTCTCTTAATGCAAACAAGATGAAAGTGATGATTTCCATGCTGTCCACACCCCACTGCACATTGAGAGCTCTGTGCTGGAAATGGTCAAGAGGGCCAAATTCCTTTGGTGCAGCAGCATCTCCATTTCCTTCAGCAGCTGAAAAAGGCAAGTCTACCTCCCCCATATCAAACCACATTCTAAAGGGGCACCATTGAGAGTGTTCTGACCACCTGCATCTCCATCTGGCTTGGTAACTGCAGTGTCTCTGTCCATAATGTCTCACATCGGATAATGCACACAGCAGAAAAGATCAATGGGACCTCCCTGCCCTCTATTAAAGGCATCTTTATAAAGTGATGCATCCACAAATCCTACAGCATTTGTGGAGGACCACTGCTTTCCCACCCACAGTTTCTTTGTCCTTCCTCCATCTGATGAAGGTTCCATAGTATTGAAAACAATTCTGCCAGTGTCTGCAGCAGCTTCTTCTCCTTGACTGTCCGGACACTGATCCTAATAGCTTATTATTATGCAGTACTTTTGTTACAATTGTTATTGCTGTTGTTTTTTACTATTAGCTGTTGTGATTTTTTGTTTTACTTATTACTATCAATTTCCTTACCTATTATTTAATTATCTATTTAAAGTATAGTAGAGTTCTGTAATGTCTTGCACTTGTCCTGTGTTTCTGTATATGTTGCACTGCAGTCCTGGTGAATGTTATTTTGTGCCACTGTATTCTGCATTACTGTGGATGGATGGTATGACAATAAAGCCACTTGACTTGACTCAACTTCTACCAGGATATTTTTCTCTTCATTTGTAATTGAGTTAATCCCTACTGGCATGCAGAAACTCTTTTTTTATCTGTTTCCTGCCATGAAGACCACTGGGCCTGGTGTCAAGCGCTGAAATTCTTTTCCTATTTCAGAAATGGTTTGCCTAGTATTATGAAGGGCTCTCTTTAATATTAATATATTTTTAGATTTGTTTTAAATATTATCTCTTAACTTTCAGGTTTGTAGGTCTGCTTCATAACTCTTTTACAGTACACAGTAAAATCCATAACACGTCCCATATTTCAGATACTTGTTATGCCAATCAGAATCCATTGCTTCCTCTTTTTCAGCTGTCTACATTAATCTCAATGGCTCTTGGATGTACAGTAATCCAATCTCTGTCTCCAAAATGATGACAGACTACTGTCCCACTTAACAAATCACAGCATATTAAGGAGTTTTCCCATTATATTGAATAAAAAAGCTTTACATGCTGAAAGTAAGTAATTTAGCTAATAAGAATTTGACAGCTAGCTTGTTAAAAAACACAGGATGTCGGTAATATTCCTAAAGAGCGTGAGTCTTTGACAGGTGTGGTTGTCATTGCATTGGGCTCCTGGCAAGTAGGATGGAATAGAAAAATGATCAAGAATAAATTGTGTTAATATTGTGGGTAGCCTAAGTAATTCCCCATTTGCTGCTGTTACTGGATGCTGAAGCACATTTGGCTGCTGCTGCTGCCTCCTCACATGTTTTCATTGCACTGCTCATAGATTTAGGTCTGTGTGCTTTAAATAAAAGTATAGATGGTTGCCTGGAGGTATGTAACTGTTGGTAAGGGTGATGAATCCATGCATAAATAGATTGCACATGCCATTACTCTAGGGAGCTAGCAGACTCATTTGTAAGTGCTGGTGGCCTTAACCAGAGTCAGCTTTGAAGAAGTGGGTCATGGCTGCCTGATGGAGGCTTCTGGTGATGTCCTCAAGATTGATGAATTCCAACAAAGCTGCTTTCTTGCTGGCTATCCATCGTGCACCCGCAGTGCTAGAAAACAAGACACATGCTTATTATTAATAATGGAATGAAGGTCTTCTTTGTGAAGTTTCTGTACTCTCTACATGGAATATTCCACTTTTATCCCAGAGGCTGTGATTTTGATTAGCAGAATATTTTTTTATATTGTGAGCAGTTTTTCAGCTAGGAAGATCTTAACAGCCAATAAACTAAGAGAAAGTGCACAAGGAAGTCTCTCATGAAACATTCAAACAAGAGAGACGATTACACTGATATCATCCATTGCAGTTAATCATGTGGATAATAGTAAGATTGTCATTTTGATCTCTTCAGCAATCATTTATCATCATTTGATTTTTAATCATCTTAGATTTCTTACTAGCTTTATGCTACTTTGATGTTACCTGCATGGACTTTGCACATTTGCCCTATCACTGCATGGGTCTTTCACCCACATCTCATTGATGTGCAGGTCAACTGTAAGCATCTCCACTTCCTTCACCAGTGAGTGAGTGTGCTCTTAGATGGACTGACACATGGTTTGTCTCAGACAACAAAGCTTCCAAAGCCAGGTTGTGTACAGGCAGAGACGATTAGACACATGTTCTGAGAGTGCAACTAGGCATGAGGAGTGTAAGCTGATGTGGAGGGATTATTAGAAAGGGTAGAAGATTCAGTTACTTTGTGTTATGATTGCAATTTGAGATGTGAGGGTCTAGCAGGGAACGGTGGGAACTCAAAGGAAGCCTTTTTTATCTGGACGATTATTAGTCTAGCAAAAAAGAGGACATAGGATGTCAGGTGTATTCCGATAAAGCAATATGTGATGAGAGATGTGCAGTGGGAACAAAAGAGTTTGGAAAAGGAGCTAGAAGGGAAAGCGAAGATAGTGTCACACATGTGCAAGTAGGAGGCAGCTATAGGGCCTGAGTAATAATAATTCCACGCCACACCAGGGGTGGCATGGTGCGCTGACTGTCTCTCTCAGTTCCTTGCAGACCTTTCTTGGGAAATCCTGCCCGCTTTCGACAGACTATGATGACGTAATTTCTGCTGCCGGTGCCTCTGATGATATCACTTCCGGTGCCTCTGATGATATCACTTCCGGTTCTGATGATGGCAATGATGTCACTTCCGGTTCTGGTGCCAATGATGACATCATTTCCTGCACTGGCTAATAAAGACGCCATCTTTGATACCATACCCTCATTTCTGTTTTAGACTTGGATCTGTGAAAATCTCTGTTCAAACTTAAGCTTATTTTGCAGCCTTGGAACAATATACGGGTGGCTGCTCCAAACCTTCATGATGTCTTTGACTCGTTTTTGTGACAAGAGATATGGAGAAGTGAGAATTCACAGCTGGTAAGGAGAGATGGAAGGGGGAATGGGAAGATGTTGGTCCAATATTTTGGAAAGAAAATAATTTGAGTTGTGAAAAGGGAATATGGGAATGTGAATGTTTATCAACAAGAATGTTTTTGTTATACCACATAATGGAATGTGATATGTCATAATAGTAATTGTAATTATTTTGTGAGTGATGATTTGAATGACAAAAAATGCTTTGTACTTTGTATTATATACTGTATAAATAAAATTTATTTTTATTGTAAATAAAATAAATTAACAAAATCCTATCCAGATGTTTCCAGACTTTGTTGCCAGAATAGGCTCCAATCTTAAATAATGCTGAAATAAATTAAGTATGTTAATATATGTAGTTGTTTGTATTTTGATCATACTTTTGTATTATAACCCTAGAAAAAGCCACATAAAACTAACCGTGGCTGAAGACTGGTTGTTGTAGATTAATGTAAATCGTTGCAAACGTAATGCAAGGCGAGATTTTGGGGTCATGTTTGAAGTAAATGACAATGGTAGCATGGAGAATCTCAGAAAGAGCTTGAATTTCAGCTTCAGCACCATAAACTCCAGATGTTGCCGTTGTGGAGCGTGGCCCGGACACAGACAGACGGACAATGGTTTAGCACCCAACACACTCATTTATTATATAAAATATTTACAAGTCCAGCACCGATCCCCCAAAGTCCAGGCCTCTCTTCCCAGTGCCTTCCTTCCGGCCGCCTCCACTCCTCCCTCTCTCGTCTCTCGTCCACTTCCACCCGACTCTTGACTCCGAATGAAGGTGGCCCCTTTTATAGCAGCCCAGATGGGCTCCAGCTGCTCTCCGACACTCCTTTGTGGACACTCCCCTGTGTGCCGGAAGTGCCGGCTGCGCACCCGGAAGACCTCCGGGTGTCCCCAGTCTTCTTCCCCCCAGCACGTTCTGGTGTGGCGGAAGTGCTGAAGTCCAGGGTTCTCCAGGCACCAGGACACCCCCTGGCATTGACCACGGGCCCCTACAGGGTTGAGCTTCCAAGCTCTGCACCTGTGGCCCCCAGTGCAACCAGGGTGGTCACCCCCTCATGGTCTGGAGGAGGCATAAGCCCTCCTCCGGTCCTCCTGGGCATCCCAGCTGGATATCACCCCCAGCCGTCCGCCACACCATGTATTAATAGTACTCATGACTTGTTGTGATAACTCGACTTGCGTTGGAAAGAACAACAAGAAGAACGTCTCCAAATCTGTCTAAATGTGATGCAATGAAACCTACCTGCCCTATGTTGTATTGAGAGTGCGTTTGTGTCAAGAAATAAACTACTGATAGGAACAGGCAGTTGCTGGATCCCGGAATAGAGATGACGTTGTACAAAAACCAGTCGACAGAGAAGATACTGTCATTCATTTTATAACAAAGGCTTAGGAAACAACCATCACAGTATAATGAAAATAGCAAGGAGCGAAACCAATGCCAATGGTCGAGAGAGTACCTCCCTGTAGCAGGCTACGGAAAAGACTGCCAGGCGCATACATGGCCGAAGTGAAAGGTCAGGCTAGATATAGGGCGGTGATGTGACACTAATGGGGTCATGAGAGAGGAGTGGGGAACGCGGTAGTCCGAAGAAGGAATAGGAATCGAGAAAAGCAGCTTGGGGTGTATTGGAGGCTGCAGGCAGCGTGGAGAAGGATTTTGAAGAGGAGGAATAGGAATGAGCACCTTGATTACAAGTATTTATATCTGCATTACCAAGGAAAACAGTAATATAATTATTGGTTATTAACCCTTGACTTGCATTTCTCCTAAGCATCTGGACATCCAAGATCTAAGACAGCTGGAAGCCTTCATTCTCTGGTGCTCGTGTCTCAGGCTCCCATTCTCATTTTGCTGTACACTTTCCTTTCTTGGCTCCGATTACCTTAATTTGAGAAACTGACACTGTATTTTTTTGATGTTGTGGCAGACTTTGAAGTATGTGTGTCATATTGATGAGACACTTTGACGTCAGCTTCAATTTGCTCACATGGGCATTGAAATATTCCAGTTTCTAACCCCTTGTCTATAAAGTTTATTGCGTTTGACTTTTCAGATTTCCCACACAACTTCCTGAGCTGTTGCTAAACTTAGTTGGCCTACTTCTTTATTTACCTCTCTGACACAAACTTCTAAACCTATAAGAGGGGCCACTTTTAAGACACTCTTGGTGTCCAAGTCCACAAAAAAGGTGCACTTGATATCTTGTAGAGAGAGATTTCTGTAAATTTTTTGGTGAAGACTATGGGAACCAACAAGCAGTTTACTCCTATTACAAAAGAAACAAGCTGTGGCCACAGACAGATACATAATATTTCTCCTTTCCCATACGTATTTTGGAATATTTTCTATAGTTTATTATAGTACAGGGTGTTATCAGAATTTTTCAGTTGTTTGTATTTTATCTTCATGTTTGCCTGAGCGGTCTGTTCTATAGTGTCAGCAATCAGTCAATTTTCTTAAATGCAAACTATTGTTGGATCCTAAAAATTACTTTTTTTATTTTGTATCTTGGTTAGTCTGTGCAGGCATTACATATTTTCAAACATATCTGCATGGATTTTCCTCTGTGTATTTCTAATTTCCACACACATTCCAAAGACATGTTAAGTTAACTAAGATTTCCTCTAGGAGGGCTGATGTGATGGACTGGTGTTCCATCCTGACAAGATTCCTCTCATGTGCCCAGAGACTCTCTGGCTCCCCACAACTGATTTGTAGTGGGTGGGTTTGAAAATAGCTAGATGAACAGTCCACCATTAAATAAATATTAACTTTTATCAATGAGTTGACTGTATATTCCTGGAATTTTTAAAATTTGATTCCCAAGTAACATTCTGACATTGGCAAAGAAAAGGATGAATTGAAGGCTTTGCTATTATTCAGCGCAAGAAAACAACTGGCGACAGATCTAATTCTTTGAATCACCATAAAATCACATGCTTCAGCTGCAAGAAATAAAGACTGAACACTCACCTGCCTTCTGTCACTTTAACGGTTCTGCCTCGGCTTCTCCCATGGCACTAAGCAGGAATTGGGAAGACATTATTCAGTGATGTCAAAGCAGAGCACAACAGAAAGTAAATCATGGCTATTTCGAAATCCTGCTTCACTCCCAGCACACAATGCTCTTCTATTCATAGGCTTGCTAGTGGCCCTTGGGTGCTGGCAGTCTTCAGGGTGCTTCATAAAGTACAGGTATATACTGTAAAATATTTCAAATGTTCATTATTTCCATTTTAAAGAATTTCATTAATATCCTTCTGTATTATTTGTAATCCTGAATGTCATAAATATTTGTTAAATAATATCAGCAGGAAGGGCAAAGTGTTCATTGGGTTCAAACTCAAAAAAAATAAAAAAATGATTTTTTTAAAAAATGGAAAAGATGGCTTAGTGGAACAAGAGAGCTTTTCTCCCCCCAATTATTTTTGCCACTATTGTTTCCACTTGTACATAACTGTAAGATGTGATGGATTACAAAAATTGTTTTAATAAAATATAAGGTTAACTCTACACTCCATACCATGTGCTGTTTACTTGCATTAGGAATGGCTTAGCAAGACCCTTGTCAGCGATGATCTGGACATGGGAGCAAGGATTGGTGTTCCAGCCCAGCAATCCCCTTTTAGTGCCAAAATAAAAAGATAATATTAACTCGGGATTACTAGCAACAATTGCCTTGCTTTCCTGGATTTTCTCTTTCTGATCTGTATTTCTCCCTATAGCAAGTCCTTTGGAATAAATGCCCTATTTTTATTGGGGGTATAATATATAGTGAGTAGCCCGGAAGGGGCGGAGCTTCCAGAGCCCTGGGTGTGGTCAGGAGCCATGCACGTTTCAGATCTGCAGACAAAAGAGGAGCAAAGGCTCACAACAGCACTCCGTCTCATCCCAAAGTGAGACCTTTTACCAGTATAGAGCCTTGAAGGTGTCCCCTAGCTGCACATGCGTGACACAAAACCCCACATAACTGAGAGGTCGGGGGAATGGGAGAGTGCATTGGCATTCGTGTGAAGGGAGCCTTTGTAGTGCTGGTCCACAAACTTGCAGCGATGCAAAGAAAGGACCATGCAAGTCAGTTAAAGGTTGGTCTTCTTATGTTTGCAGCACCTAAGCACAGCAGGGGATTGTGGTCCATAGCCAAAGCAGAAGTACCTGAGCTGGCTGATGGCCCATCTGGTGGTAAGGGCTTCACTGTATACTTGTCTCCGGATCCACCAGGTTCTGGCTGAGGTACATTATGGGGTGTTCAGATTCATCAATGATCTGACTTAGGAGAACCCCTAGGCCACCGTCAGTCTGGAGGATGAAAGGCAACTAAAAGTCAGGCATAATCATTACAGGAGCTGACAGCAGGGCCTTTTTAAACAAAATCAGTAAGTGCCCATTGCAAGTCTCTTACAACACTCAACCTTGCCAACTCCTCAAATATGGCAAAAAAAGAATAATACATAAGCCGGAGGAGCAATTATTAGCCGTGGAGGCTGCAGCCACTCTTCTTTGGGCTGGTTGGTGACATCAGCACAGCACGCTTGTGCTTAACTCTGTCACGCTGAAAAGCATATGGTATATGAACTATTATAGGGGCTGGATGTTGGCAAAATGCAACCCCAGTATCACTTACTTCCCAGCTGATGGCAGTGTGTTTAGACGCTGTGCTTACTCACTGCAGCCTGACAAACAGGTCAGGGCTGATCCACAGGCTACAATGAGGGGTACTTGTGCGCTTACGTGCTGCGGTTCAATCACCTTGTCACGTGTGCTTATCAAATGTCTTTTCTCCATAACAGATGGTGAACTAGTTGGAAAAAAAACCTGAAAGGTAATTTGTTTGAATAAGAAACCAGAAATGATAAAAGTCTATTAAATGATATTTAATAAACTGGTTTACCTAAAGAGCAATGCCTTATTAGGGCTAAATTTAGTGACTAATGAACTTACTAATTCTGTCAATTTTCATGTAGTTTGGTGTTATTTGAACAGAAATGGGGGGCATTTTGAAGATCAAGTGACTTAAAAAGTTTATACTAACTGTAAATTAGTTGTTTGTGTTGCAAAAATCAATAATATGAAGAAATGTTAGAAACTATTACCTCATTCTTAAATGGGGGAAAGCTTGTAGCCCTCTTCTATTAGCCTTGTCTCACCTCACTGAATTATCTCACGTCATCTTCTTCCTCTTCATTTTTTTCCACTTCTGTGCAGGATTGATGTTTTATGGATTTTGGCACGATTATTATGTTCAGTCTCCTTTCCTGACACCACCACTCCCCAATTAACTGGGATTGGGACCGGCTATAAAATGGAGGCTGGGTTCCTTTGTAAACGAAGAGTGAGATAGAAAAAGACCAGCTAATTAAATAATAATCTTACTAAATTAAGATTTCGGCTTGCGCTAAATGTCATTGCTTCAAGTTGTAGTTACTTGGCTCATACTTTAATGATGGCCTGGATTATCTGGAATTATTTGGAATGTACTTAAAAAAGGGAGATATTCTACATTTACTTGAGTCACTTTTCAGAACGGTATTTTGGGTAATTTTTACAACATAAATGTTGCCATCCCAGCCTTTAAGACAAAGTAGAATAAAATTCTTACTTGCGTGTCACTTTGCTCTGGTGCTATGTTCGGCTTCATTGATCGTATATTTTCTTCATGTAAGTAAAATCTTTCAATTGGCCTGACATGGGTGAGAGCAGATGTGGTTGTCCTCAATGTTGAAATGGCATCCTGACAACAATTAACTACTGCTTTGAGGTAGTTGTTCAGTGATAGCCACTGGTTTCCGAAAATCCTCTGAGTGACTAGATGGTTGATAAGTCGATAAAGATGCACTGCATACTAATCACTCAGGAGTGAGCTGCCATTCCCCTCAAGGAGGTCACCCAGGACTGTCCTACATTATGACCTGCTGACAGAGCAGGCAGTCAACAGATTCTGGACAGATAACACCGCACTCGGTCTCAAAGCCGCACTGTGTTTCAGCTGCAGGTGAAACTTTGTTACAGGGCGACATTTTTTACTTTTTTTTGATGAACACAGACAAGTCAGCCTTTCCGCTTTACAAAGCTTGAGGGTCTGTCTGCTCCCTTTAAATCTCCTGAAAGTTTAAATGCTAAATGACCTTTTTGGAGTGAAGTGCCGAGAGAGACTCAGAAAGGCACATGTGGTTCTTTGCTTAAGTCCATGTGACAAATTAGGGCATGTACTGCTATCTGTGCCAAAGCACTGGGACTGAAAGACGCAGGAGAGGCATGTGAGCTGATCCCCGTGGACTGAGAACAACATAGAAAGGCTCTCTTTTTTCCTTTTTGTAGTTTAACTCTAGAGACCACTATTCCAAAATGTTCTCTTCTATTTACTGTATGCTTGCAACATGACAAGATCCTTTTTGTGCAAAAATGACATGATGTGCGATCTGCCATTGCTTGGGGCCACTCCATTTGGCAATCTGGGAACACTGACCCCCAGACCCATTAAGGTGGTCTTTGTCATTCTTGTTGTGCATACCAAAGATTTCCATTTATCTCTCTTATTGGCCTGCTGTCACACATAATCTAAAGTTCTACATTTGCTGTTTGATGGAGCTTGAACCCCTTCGGTTCCACACTCAATGAGGATCCTGAGATTTGCGTTTTCTGGTAGATATTATAGTTTTGTGACTTTCAACCCAGAAGTCATGTCAAAATATTAAATTACCACTGGGAACATCATTTACAATTTGATTAATAATCATAAAAACAAAGCTGAAACAAAGACATGACAAAACCAACAGGTCTGTTAACCTGAGAACCAATTATAAATGACTCAGTGTCACATAGTAAAGCCGATGTCACATTATGTGACTTCTACCCGTTGGGTATCTCAGACTTGCCAACTGCAGTTGCTGATTTTGTCGCAGACCCGTGTTGATTTCACACAACTGAAAATTACTGGGAATGTCAAATTTAATGACCTTCCAACACAGTTCTTACTGGCCCGATTTTGCAATAGAAAATAATGTGCTGACTGACAGAGCCAGTGCTGCATGAAAAATTAACAGGTACAGCAAGTTCAGCCTCAATCTCTACCTTTTTTTTTAAACTTTTTTCCATTCTGTTGTTGAAATGTGAAACGTGAGACGGATAAGGACACCGCTCAGTGGTATTATTGTGAGCTTCAGGATTGTTGGGAGACAGATAATGCTTTGCAAGAGAACAGTCAAAAGGAATGAGCAAGAAGTCAGAAGAAAAAAAGACAAATAACAAGTGATTTAAACAAATAAAAGGGAAACTGTGAGACAAGAACTGAAAAACCAAAAGATAGCAAGAAACCAAAAGAACCAACCACCACCCAACTGTCTGATTTTCACACCAAATTCACAGTAATTAATGAAAAAAGTTTGTTTTTCTCCACCAAGGGATACTGCACATACCCAGCACTGCTGTACCCGCGAGACAAAGATGGGTCATGTGACACGCCAGTCATTATTCCGTGCATTAGCTGGTCATGTGACACTGAACACTGAAAAACAAACAAAAATTACATTGAAAAAAGCTCACAGATCATAACAAAGACATCAAGCAGATGAACTTCTTTTCTATTTGTGACTTCCTAAACACCCGAATTTCTTATTCCTCTTCGCTACATTACGTGCATTGTACTTCCAGATGAGCAGTCATTGTCAGCTCTCATTTACACAGCGCCCATCTCTTCAACTAAAGGCTAAACTAAAAGCAAACCTGTCTGATTTTGTCAGGGTGAGTGACGGACAAGCTGGAGTGAGTGACCTGGTATGTCACATTTTATGACCAGCTTCATGGGAGTGCACAGCTGTCCAACTCACTAAGATTATGTGGATGTAAGCTATAACTGAAAATCGCTGGAAAAGTCGTCTCATGTGATATGATCTGAATTCATTCACGTGGTCAGCTGAGGTGTGCCTATCTTACCATTTATGAAATAATGTCATGCGGGCAGGTAGCAATGAAATCTTAGTCCAGTTTTAGCCCTGATGCTGTTATATTGTAGTCAGGATTTTTTTTTCCTGTCTTTTATTTATTTTTGTTTTTCTGTTGTTTTTGTCAATTTTGAATCATTATTTTTCATTTTTTCTGTTGCTTTTGTTTGTTATTTGCTTTCCATGTATAATGAATTCCTTGTACTTTATGGTTAGAACCACAAGAGGCGGGGCCACCTTGATGTCACTGCTGAAGGGCCGCCTTCATATTCCAATGATGAGAGACAATACTTCAGTGATCTGTTAAAAATGTATTTAGTGCATATTTGTAAGTACCGTGACCCTGTGGTTAGGATATACATTGATTCCTTCACTATATCGCGCTTTGACTTTCGGGGCTTCACTCCATCGTGGATTTTAAATGTAAGCATATCTAAATATACAGTATATCATAGATTTTTTGCTGGTTCATAAATTTCTGCGGACATTGGGTCTTTTAATTTATGGTAATGCTTCCTCAGTTGGTTTGCCCAGTTGATTTCATACAAGGGACGCTATTGGGAGATGGCTGAGAAGCTACCCAATCAGAGCATGCATTACGTATTAAATAAAACTCCTCAATGATATACGATATGCTTCCCGCGCAGTGCTTCGCATACTTGAAAGCCCAAACAACACATATTGATTTTTTTTTTTTATTTATTAATTTTATTACAATCAATACATAGCAATCAAGTTTTACAAAAAAAGAATTATGCTAAGAACAGATCGATCCCCACCCTTGAGAGAGAGAGCAAGCCAAACGGTGTAAAATTTAAGGCTTTTAAAAATACCTAAATCAACAAATTCTCTGTGCTTTATAAAATCATTTCAAAATATTGCTGATTAGATCCTGCCATGTTTTGAAAAAAGTCTGCACAGATCCTCTAACTGAGTATTTGATTTTTTCCAATTTTAAATAATATAACACATCAGTTTCCCACTGACTTAAAGAGGAGAGTTTGGGTTCTTCCAGTTTATCAGAATAAGTCTGCGTGCCAACAGTGTAGTGAATGCAATCACAATTTGTTTGTCTTTCTCCACTTTAAGCCCATCTGGAAGAACCCCAAACACAGCTGTTAATGGGTTAGGAGGGATTGTGAGTCCAAGGCTGTCTGAAAGGTAATTAAAGATTTTTGTCCAGAATAATGTTAATTTGGTGCAGGCCCAGAACATGTGACCTAGTGAGGCTGGGGCTTGGTTGCAACGTCGCAGGTTGGATCATGCCCTGGAAACATTTTGAGAGTTTTAGTCGAGACAGATGTGCTCGATATATAATTTTGAGTTGTATAATTGTATGCTTTGCGCATATGGAGCTTGAGTGAATTCTCTGCATTGCTACTTTCCACTCCTTTTCTGATATATTAATTGAGAGGTCATTTTCCCAGTGTCCTCTTGGATCTTTGAAAGGAAGGGATTGTAAAAGGATTTTATATATTGTAGAGATGGAGTCTAACTCCTTGAAATTGAGCAATAATTTTTCCAGCGTGGATGAGGGTGCAAGATGAGGAAAATCTGGAAGGTTCTGTTTAACAAAGTTCCTGATTTGAAGATAGTGAAAGAAATTTGTAGCTGGAATGTTAAATTTGGAATGTAATTGTTCATAGGATGCAAAGACGTTGTCTATATAAAGATCTCTAAGCAAGTTAATTCCAAATTTTTCCAGATATTAAAAACTGCATATGTTTGTGAAGGTTGAAAGAGGTGGTTCTTTTGCAGAGGTGCCACAGAAAGAAGCTTCTCCGTCTTAAAATGCTTTCTACATTGGTTCCAGATTCTAAGTGAGTGGAGCACAATTGGGTTATTAGTGTATTGCCGATAACGTGTGTTTATTGGAGCGCACAGCAAGGAATACAAAGAAGTACTGCAGGATTTTACTTCTATTGCGGTCCATGCCTGTATATGTTCTTCTATTTGTGTCCAGGTTCTTATCGACTGTATATTTGCCGCCCAGTAATAAAACTGGAAGTTAGGTAGAGCCATGCCGCCTTCTGCCTTTTGTCTTTGTAGGGTCGCTCTTTTGATGCGTGGATGTTTAGAATTCCAAATAAATGAGGTTATTGTTGAATCTAATTGCTTAAAGAAAGATTTATTAATGTATATTGGGATGTTTTGAAATAAAAAAAGGAGCTTAGGAAGAATATTCATCTTAACAGTGTTAATTCTTCCAGCTAGTGTGAGATGAAGGGTTGACCATCTATGCAAGTCTTGTTTAATTTTTTCCATGCAGACGACGAAATTTTGTTGATAAAGAGCTTTATGTTTACTTGTGATGTTTACCCCGAGGTATTTAAACTGTTCTGCAATGATAAAAGGTAGGGTGTCTAATCTAATATTATATGCTTGACAATTCACCGGAAAGAGTACACTTTTATTCAGATTAATTCTGAGACCAGAGATCTTTTGAAATTCTGTGAGTGCTGCTAAGACTGCAGGCACAGAATTTTCTGGGTCCGATATATACAGTACCATGTCATCTGCATATAATGAGATTTTCTGTTCCATATTGATTTTTGATTGTTTACTTTTCTCTCTCTCTCTCTGACATTCTCTGCTCCTGACCTGCACTCCTTTGAAGAGGAGGATATGTTTGCATTCTTTTAATTGTGAGATGGATCTGTCATCTCTGTCTTGTCATGGAGCACAGTTTAAACTTTTGACTAAAGGGTGTTATTTCATGTCTAGAGGGTTCTAATAATATTAAAAAACATATTTAGAAGGTTGTAAACAGGTTTCTATGCTCTAACTGCAAAAGTATTTGATTCATAAATAAAGACTTCACAGAAATTCATTTATCGCGGTAGAGTCTGGAATGGATTAACCGCGATAAATGAGGGTTTACTGTAGTGGGTTGATTAATGGATGGATAGATATTTGTAAGTATTGGATTTTCCAGTTTATTGAAATTAGTTTTTTTTAGTTTAGCTTTTATTCTTGGTTTTTGATCTTTAAGTTGTATATTGGGACTATTTCTCATTTTTAGTCAACTTCTTTTTGCCCTTGTTGTATTTGTTTTGTTATATCCAGAGGTTAAAGTACACACTGGTATGACACACTGGCTTTATTCTATTTTCCGCAGGGGCATACCAGCAGTAAATGGTCTTATATTGGCACCTTCCACTCTGACCTTCAAGGGAAACACTCCACTCCTCCTCTCCACTCTTTACTAAAATGTACATTAGGTCATTGCGATGAAAACTCCAAGCCTTGTCCGTTCGATAAGGTGGGCCAAAGCCAATAAAACAGTGGCTAAATCCAAATAAATAATTGCATTTATCAAGATTACATTCTGGTCTTCTCCTTCCAAACTAAAGGTTTTGACATTTCCTTTCCATAGAAGTGTACTTTTGTGTATTTTATAGTTTTGAAACCTTAAAGTGATTGTTTGGACTTTAAAGAACAATTCTTTATTTCTGAAGCCTCCATGTGGAGTTGGGAGGTTAGACTGCCTGGAGTGTGACATCACATGACACACTCACACATACACATTCACCCAAAAATATAATTTGCTAACAGAAAGCTTGGCAATTTATAAAAAAAAAAAGGGATTTGCTTGGTACACCATGTAGAGATTGTTCCTGTCTTGCACTCAATGTTTGCTGGGAAAGGCTGCAGCTTCTCCACATCCCTGTTCTGGATAAGCAGGTAAGGAAGGTGTATGGATAGATTTGCTTCTATACACTAATAGTTCAAAATCTGATTGAAACTGAAACACATTTTTTGATATGTTTCAAAACCTATACAAAATAGGAGTAAAAAAAAATATTTCATAGTTATGTAAAATATTTTATCCTGCCATCCTCCCAGCTGAAGACTGCCTGACCTCATTTACCATCGGCTGAAATGAACTTTGAATGAACTCCTAATCGGTCTTTGTCCTGAATCACCACAGAATTCGCTGTCACTGATGATGAGCAGCCAGAGGGCAATGGATGAATCTGTCTGTACTGTTAAGAATTCATTAAGACTATTTCATTTTATTGTAATTAATAATTTGTCAATTCAATTAATATCAATTGTCATTTTTATTTTCATTTAATTTAGTGACACCCTGTTCAGAGATTGTTCCTTCTTTGTACCTTGTGCTTGCTGGGATAGACTTCAGTGGCCTCGTGACTCTGCATTTGATTAGCAGGTTTAGAAAATGGATAGATGGATTATTTTGGTGACATCATTGTATTGTCATGTTGAGCATTTGTTTTTTCATGAAAACTGCCATTTTGTGTACTTAGTTATGGTATTGCTGTGTGGTTGTGATCCAACATGTCGTGGTGACTATGATAAGTAAAAATGGCCACTCATTTCTTTAATTGGCAACGAATATTTACATAATGAAATGCTTCAGGCACATTGGGCCTAAGACTGAAAAAGACTGGATAGTATTTTAAGAGATGTACCAGGGAATGCAAAGTAGCCTAAAACATTAGAAAGATTGTGATGACAACAGACTATTGATTCCAATATTTATCCATCCTATGCAGCCAGATTGTCCAAAATAACATCAAGTTGACATATGCAGGTCCCTAAAGTTCAGGAGTCAGGTTTCTAAAATGTGTATACAAACTAAAGTCAGTTTTTTTGAAAGAAAATGAAAATGTATATATTTATGGAGAAACTGGGAAATGAGGACACCTCCAGTCAAGTAGAGAAATGCAGCCAAACCAGCTAAATGACAAATCACACATATAGTAATTAATATCACTTACCCATTATTACAATGAGCATAGACACGACATACATGTTAAACCTTTTGTTTTTTCTAGGTAGAGTAATATATTATTCTGCTTTCCCCTTTTGTATTATTAATATGTAACCTTTGTCAGAATGCCTCAAATCTCACAGACTTACTACTATTTATAAGGTATTGTACCATATAACTTCTCCCCACCTTCCCTTCTACATGTATAACTTTGGGAAATTAGGTGTAGTAAAACACAAGCAGGAGTTAAGTTACAATTTAAATAATGTATTATTGATAATATTCATAAGTAATAACAATATGCAAAGTACATTTGAATATTGGCAATCATACATCCTGATAAATGCTGATGTGTAGTTTCAGGTGGCACCAGACTTGTTATTTACTTAAAATGTCTCTAGTTAAGGCATCATTTTGGTCAGCTTTCTTCAGAACAGGCCACATGCCTCTCTCAATATGGCTGCCAAGCTGTGTTCTTGATTGTGTTGTCCTTTTCAGTTCATGGTGTGTGAGATGCTCGTTCATCAGATGTTTTTAAGAAAGAGCAAGAGAGGGGTAAAGCAAGCTAATGTATAGATCCTCTGTCCACATCCTATATCCAATAGGGCATCATGGTACTTAAAGGCTTCTGATACAAGCCAATTGCAAGCAGCCATACTTCAGACCAATGGGGCATAGATTACCTTCACACCTGCCCCCAAAACCATTTGTTAAGGTGAAGCTTGCCAGCTAGGCAGTCTGGCTTTCCTGTGGGGGTTGATTGAGAGAGTCCTGGAGAGAATCACTTGCCAAACTTGTCTGAGACACTTCCACGAACCCCCACTATCCTGACTTCGTCCTTTGGGGGTAAACATGAATGCTGCTCACTAATGAAATACTAATATTACATTGCTTTGCCAGTGTTACAAATCAAGACATACAAAATATTTATCAACTTGTATGCAAAATTTCACACCACAACACCTTTAAAGTGATCATTATGATTTACTGACTGTATTTTAGTTCCATTTTAAAAGGGCCAATGCTATTTGTTTTCACTGAAGATTTTTTTTTTCAGTTGTTGTCAGTGTATTTCGGCTAAATGTTGTTACTTACCAGGGAACTGGCCGACATGTCAGGAATATCTCAACCAAGCTTCACTCCATCTTTTCCAGTGTGCTGCAAGCCATTAGCTGACCATTAGTATTCAGTTTTTGTATGGTGTGGGTGTACATACATAACACATAACATGTTTTTGCCAGCATTAAAAAAGCAATTTGCAGCAGTTTCTGGTTCTTATATTGTAATTGGAGCATTTTACTGCGCTCATAGTACAATAATGGTACCTAGTGGGATGAGGTTGCTTTTGTTAATGTTGCTTTTGTTGATGGTAGCCTCACCCCTAAACAGCCAATTGTCAGCTACTACTTGCAGGCTTAAGCCTAAGAAGGCCTAAAATATGGATCTGACTTTCAAAGTTCAAAATGCAACAAAAGTCAAAAAATGTCTTATAAGAGCAGGGCCGCCTTAACAGCATTATAAGCCCCCGGGCAAAGCAGTGCACTGGGGCCCCTACCTACACAACCACTCAGCAAGTCACAACACACATAGATTAGCATGGGGCACCTATGCTTGTGGGGACTCTGGGCATCTGCCCAGCATGCCCATATGTTAAATGGCCTTGTATAAGAGGGAGAAAAACCATATAACCATGGCTCATAAAGACAATCCACACAGGAATCTGTATCAACAAAAATGAACGAGAAGGAGTAAAAATAAGACAACAGGCATGAAAAGGGGAAAAAAGGATTTGCCTATAACACAATCTGAGTCAAACTTGTTCCAAAACATAATTCAGATAATGAAATCCTAAAATATAAGAGAAATAATCTAATATGCTGGAAATCAGGAGACAGACAATGCGTATAGTAACTCCAAGCAACACTCAGTAAACTACGGCAGGGTCCCTCTCCTTGGCCACAATATAAAGGCAGCAGGAGGATCCAACATCAGTGACATAAGGGGCCCTGCCTCCCGGGGTACCACCACAAAATACAAGGAATGGCAGAACATTTAAAGACATAGTACAAAAATAGCAAATGATAAACAAACCTAACAGCAATAACATGAAAACCAATAATTCTAAAACAACAACAACAAAATAGAAAATACATATGAGCCAGTGAATGAACTCCAGCTGTCACACAACATGGATCTGTGAGGCAGCAGGGCCAACAACTACACCACCATAGCACCCTTAAGGGAACGTCACTTATATCTGGGGGAAGATCCCGGGGGCTCTCCATTTCTGTTCTCTGCAGCACCTTCTGACACTCAGGGAAATTTATAGAGTAATGGTGTGGCCCCAGTCGATACTTCATACTTCACAGATTCTAACATAGCTAAGTAAAGTAAATGAAAAGTAAACTGTCATCTGTTTAATTTTATCCTCCCATGTTACAAAACTTTTACATTTTTCCTTTCATTTCTGTTTTAAGCTGCAAGTTGCAGTTTTCAGATAGTAGTGCTGTCACAGAATAGTGGCAACAGGATGACTGCAGTGCTCTTTATTACAAGTGATTAGTATATCTAGCAGTTTTATTCTGAGCAACATTATACGAGTGTGTTTTAATACTCTTACACAATGGTAGCCTTGTGTGAGCCTAGACTCTTATTATTTCAGTATTTTTACTAGTGTGGGAGTGGTAAAGACCAGCAGAAAACCTACTTCAATAATATGGGATAATTAACTATTAGATAGTGGGCATGTGAACACAAGGACAGTACTTAAAAATAATCAGATGACACCCCAAACCCTTACTAGTGTTATTCATGGAGCAACCCTGTGAGGGCCCTCCTGGCTGCTCTCCACACTCAGAGAAAGACACTAAAATAACAAAAACTGCTGTGTTTACTGTCAGGATAACCTAGAAAAAATATTTGTGCCAAAGGAAAGTGAAAGACAGTAAAAAGCCTGCTTCCAGCTGGGTCATTCTCTACTTTGTCTATCTGCTGAGGTGACCTGTCTACTTGCCATCCTTCAAGTGCCATGCCAAAGCACCAAAATGCTTTTCTTCTCATGTCTTTTTGTTCTCTTTCAAAGTCTCTCTTCGCTACCTAAGTCCAAATTCAGCCCCTGACTCTAAACTAAATGAGCTCTGGTAAAGGCTGCCTAGTTACCCTTTTCCAAGGTCAGGAGAAAGAAACACCAGCTGGAACGTCCTCTAGAGTCCACCTCTTAATCCTGTGCACACAAACATCAAATCTTATGACACAGTCCAATGTATATGACAGATTACTTTACATTAAATGATAATTTGCCTTACTTTGGGATTTACCAAGGTTGAGTTTGTTATTATTAAAAATACAGCTTTCCAATTTTACTTTTGAAGATGAGAACTTTGGAATTAGAAAAGTATGTTTATTGAGGAGAAGTTAAGCCCAGTCTAATAAAGAAGGAGTAAAGTGAACCAAGTCTGTGTGTCAAAAAAGAAATGATATGTAATGTCACACACGAGCACATGGGGAGCAGTTTAATGACAAGAGATGCACCGCGACAAGTTGTGCCAGGGGACAAGGGCAGTGTACTAACCTTTCTCTTCTTATTTTCTCAGCAAGAACGAGGAGCTGCCGCCATAATACCGCCCAAAAGATCCAAAAAGCCACAACACTTCTGGGTTCCTTTCTTCCCTCTGGTCCCCGTGTGATGATGTCAACCACCCATTCAGCTCCACGATTTTCCCAGCATCCCACTGTTTAATTTCTGCTCCATCCACATAAATTGTTCGTCCTCCCATCCTTCTATGTCTTTTTTTGAGTTTGTAAATAAGAACGAAATAGACCTGATATTTTTGTTACAGTATACAGGGTTAAGAACCCCAAACCTTCATGCTGTGTTTGTCTTTCTTCACAGTAAGATAAAATGTTTGGTCTGTGAGCTATACAGCCCATTGATCAAAGAGTTTATTTATTGCCAGTGACTCCCACCACAAGTCACCTCAGCTCATAGATTTGCACTGGAGTAACTGGCGGTGGTCAGCCGAGACCCCATAGCATCTGGTTTACAACAACCTTGAGAAGCAGTCTGTTATCAGTCTGAGCTATTAGGAGACTTCCGGCCTTGGCTGTGCTTCTGAACACTGTGAGCAGAGCGAATCCTGGTGATATCAGCCCTACACTGTTGAACGACACTGCCTCCATCACTTCTGAAATTAGATTTACAGGGTCAATAAAGTCCTTGCTATGCAATTACTGCAAGGGGGATGTGCCTCTAAAGCTCTGTACATGCATATTCTCTGTACGGTGGCCCTGAAGTGCAATACGCAAAAACAAATTGAAGGATCAGAAAACACAAAAGCAAATCAGAAATCACAAATGCAAATTAGACAACTCAAAAACAAATCAGAAAACAAAGCATTGCCATCAAATGTGACGTACTGTACGCCTGTGTGAAAATATTGCATACACATGGTACAGATTGGGCATGATGCAGATCAGGTGCCCACGACCCTTAAAGGGCCAGGATTTTGAGCAGCCTTTTATGGAAGCAGCACAGTCCCCTTTATCCCAACCTGGTATTAGGTGCTGACAACTAGTTGCATGGAGGTCTTGGTCCCTTTCTTTCTTTTGCATTTAGACACTACCTCACAATATTTTCACAACTCTAATGAAGTAAGCATGCTAGTCTGCACAAGATAAACAGCCAGTGAACCTGACACATGTATTATCAAACACAGGCCAAAAACACACTTTTCGACTTCAGTTTGGTCTAGCATCTGGTGTTCAGACTTGTACAGGTTTGGTTTACCTGTTATAGGCCAGCATCTCACAAACCTTAATTTGGCATCCCTAACTCTGCTTAATCCTTCAATAAAACTCTCAAAGTTTGAGACCAGAAAAATGTAATAATCTACACCAAATAAACATTAAAACAGCTTATCTTGTTTATTAAAGCACAAAAAATAAAAAGCAAAGATAAAAGATTAAATACAAAATATAAGTAATAAAGAATGTAATACTTTTGCAATAATTCAGCAGCAATGTCTTCTTATGCTCTGTCTTCTTTCTTTTTATGTCTAATCCTTATTAAATGATTAAAATATACAGTATGTTTTTTGCATAAGTAATATTTCCTTTTTTTCAAAGTCTATTTGTTAGTTAACTGCTTCAAAGAATTGCAGTTCAAACATTCAAATTTTCAACCAGCTCAGAGCAGAGAAAAGCATCAAAGTTGAAAAGTTCATTTTTGTGTACAGCACTTAAAAGAAGAATTGGTTTTATGGTTTCAACTGATACCCTTTCATGTTATCAGCTATATTTTGATCTGTCAATTTCAATTTTTAGGAGCCTCTCCAGTCCATTTCTGACCTGATCTGATTCTTAGGCAAAGCTTTCACTGATGAATCATAGTGGGCTCTTTTCTTGATAGATGTTAACTGTATTAGGACAATAGAATTGTATTAAGTAGGTCATATTAATGCAAGCTTTCTCAGTTAATGTGTTTTTAAATTTTGTCAAGGGTGTACAACAACAACAACATTTATTTATTTAGCACATTTTCATACAAAAAAGTAGCTCAAAGTGCTTTACATAATAAAGAATAGAAAAATAAAAGATACAATAAGAAAATAAAATAAGTCAACATTAGTTAACATACAAAAAGAGTAAGGTCCAATGGTCAGGGAGGACAGAAAAAAACAAAACAAAAAAAAACTCCAGACGGCTGGAGAAAAAAATAAAATCTGCAGGGGTTCCAGACCACGAGACCGCCCTGTCCCCTCTGGGCATTCTACCTAACATCAATGAAATAGTCCTCTTTGTATTTAGGGTTCTCACGGACAGACTTGATGAGATGTTCATGCAGACTTCTGGCTTTTAATCCATCACTGTTGGTGCTTTGAGTAGATGGTGGTGGCACAAGCCACCACCAAATGGACACCGTAAAAAGAAACAGAAGATAGAGTAGGGGTTAGTACAGATTTTAGAGCCACCATGAATAGTTATTATAATAAATTGGATATACAGAGTATCAGGATTAAATTACAGTGAAGTTATAAAAAGGCCATGTTAAAGTAATGTGTTTTCAGCAGTGTTTTAAAGTGCTCCACTGTATTAGCCTGGCGAATTCCTATTGGCAGGCTATTCCAGATTTTAGGTGCATAGCAGCAGAAGGCCACCTCACCACTTCTTTTAAGTTTTGTTCTTGGAATTCTAAGGAGACACTCATTTGAGGATCTGAGGTTACGATTTGGAATATAAGGTGTCAGACATTCCGATATATAAGATGGGGCGAGATTATTTATGACTTTATAAACCATAAGCAGAATTTTAAGGTCAATCCTGAATGACACAGGTAACCAGTGTAGTGACATCAAAACTGGAGAAATGTGCTCAGATTTTCTTTTCCTGGTTAGGATTCTAGCAGCTGCATTCTGCACTCGTTGCAAATGATTTATGTCTTTTTTGGGGAGTCCTGAGAGGAGTGCGTTACAGTAATCTAGTCAACTGAAAACAAATGCGTGAACTAATTTCTCAGCATCTTTCAAAGATATAAAAGGTCTAACTTTTGCTATGTTTCTTAAGTGAAAAAAATGCTGTCCTAGTGATCTGATTAATATATGATTTAAAATTCAGATTACAGTCAACAGTTACCCCTAAGCTTTTTACCTCCGTCTTGACTTTCAATCCTAATGTATCCAGTCTATTTCTAATAGCCTCATTGTATCCGTTATTGACAATCACTAAGATTTCAGTTTTCTCTTTATTTAGCTTGAGAAAGTTACCACGTCTGTACTTTGATGCAATTGTTAGGAAAATAAATGATTTGGACTCTGCAAAACTACTTGGCCAGTATGAACTGCTCAGCAAGCATGCCTGGCTGCCTAGTTACACAAGCACCAAGTATGTCAATGAACTGCGGTGACTGCTGCCAGACTTTGACTGTCAGAAGCACAGATAGGACCTGAACAGTGTCATCATAATCTCATAATGGGAGATGAGTGTCGCTGAGCAGAAACTCACCTTAGACTAGCCTTTTCAATGTCTGATGAGGAGTTGAAAAACACAGCCATTAAGAGACCTTCATGCTGTGAGACACCTGAGCTACAGCAGCATAACTACAACTGAACAGCACTGCACATTGGGTGCTTCAGTCAGCACTGTCTGAGAATGCTGCTAAGTATTTGGCATGAAGTGGTTTGAGTTCAAAAGAGCACAGCTTCACAAAGAATTCCAAGGTTGCCCATTAGAGGGGGAAACATCGTCAAAATAACCCAACTAGTAGCAAAACGGGTAGAAACAAATCTTGATAAAATAAAATGTTCGAATTCACCAAAAAGGCTGTGCAAACCCCAAAGCTCCAAAGAACACAAGGAGATGCCAGAAACAGAAAGGCAATACACAGTAAACAAAGTTCCAAAATGGAATCCAGGACAGAGGTTTAAATATATCAATAAGCACGGTATCAAAAAACAGAATCCAAGAGGCACAGTAAAAAGCAGAGCATAGGGTCAAAATTCCAGAAAACGCAAAGGAATGCAATAGCACATAAACTCACCAAAACAATCTCCCATCCCAGCACATTCAATGCCCCACCTGGAATTATGGGAGGCCCTCTCTTAAATAGGATGGAGGGCTGTTCTTGGTGGTGATGGGCAAATAGCCCTGCCCACAAAGCACAAGTGACATAAGTAAGGCCCATCCCCTTTTCCAACATACAAATAGAAACATGTACATTTATAATAATAAAAGGCAAAGCCCTCACTGACTCACTCACTGACTCACTCATCACTAATTCTCCAACTTCCCATGTAGGTAGAAGGCTGAAATTTGGCAGGCTTATTCCTTACAGCTTACTTACAAAAGCTAAGCAGGTTTCATTTCGAAATTCTACACGTAATGGTCATAACGGTCGATAACGGTCGACAACGTCCGCCATGTTGAACTTTCTTATTTATGGCCCCATCTTCACGAAATTTGGTAGGTGGCTTTCCTGCGCTAACCAAAACCGATGTACGTACTTATTTCGGTGGTATGATGCCACTGTCGGCTGCCATATTGAATTTTCCAAACGTCACTAATTCACCAACTTCCCGTGTAGGTAGAAGGCTGAAATTTGGCAGGCCCATTCCTTACAGCTTACTTAAAAAAGTTAAGCAGGTTTCATTTCGAAATTCTACGCGTAATGGTCATAACGGTCAACAACGTCCGCCATATTGAACTTTCTTATTCATGGCCCCATCTTCACGAAATTTTGGTAAACGGCTTCCTTGCGCTAACCGAAACCAATGTACATACTTATTTCGGTGGTATGACGCCACTGTCAGCTGCCATATTGAACTTTCCAACGTCACTAATTCTCCAACTTCCCGTGTAGGTAGAAGGCTGAAATTTTGTACTTATTTCGGTGGTATGATGCCACTGTCGGCCGTCATATTGAACTTTAAACGGAAACGGATATACGTACTTCTTTTGGTGGTATGATGCCACTGTCAGCCGCTATATTGAACTTTCCAACATCACTAATTCTCCAACTTCCCGTGTAGGTAGAAGGCTGAAATTTGGCAGGCTCATTCCTTACAGCTTACTTACAAAAGTTAAGCAGGTTTCATTTCGAAATTCTACGCGTAATGGTCATAACGGTCAACAACGTCCGCCATGTTGAACTTTCTTATTTATGGCCCCATCTTCACGAAATTTGGTAGGCGGCTTCCCTGCACTAACCGAAACCAATGTACATACTTATTTCGGTGGTATGACACCACTGTCGGCCGCCATATTGAACTTTTCAACAGTCTTTGTTACTTATGGGCCCATCTTCAAGAAATTTGGTACACGGGTTCCCAACGCTAACTGAATCCTACTTACGTACATATATATGTCCATAGCCTGCACCTCGGTCACCGTGTGAGGTGGCGTTGGGTACCCCATTCCAACCCCTCCCACGTTGTTGGCTGCCTGCCTATATAAGGCTGTCCATCGCTCCGGTCTCTACATTCCCTTCCTTGCTTCGCCACGGGATTCACGTCTCCCTGCTGATAACTACAGCCTTTTTGTTTAATCCACGGCTTCTCCGCTGTTTTATTGTTTGTTTATTACAATTATAGTTATTGTGTAGGTATTTTAGACTTACTTTACATTGCTCAGGTACCCATTTCCTTTATCATTCCAACCCCCATTACCATGTCTATCGAGATGATCACTATCGATCAAAGAACTGTCACTTACCGAGTGGTTTCCATGCCCGGAGATGGCACCTACCTTTTCCATTCTCTTTGTTAAATATTGCATGGCCATATCAGGCTCACTCTTGATATCCGGAGGAACATTCTGTCTTATGTATTGAATGACTGGGACAGGTTCAAGGTGTGGACTGATGACGGTACAGGAGATAATTATACTAAACAGGAGCACTAGAAGAGTGAAATACTTAAGCCCTTCACCTATGGTTCTGCAAGTGAGTTGATGGCTGCCGCTGAATTGTTCGGTTGTCGCTTTCAAGTGTACCGAAATGGCCAAATATTTTACACCTTTCGAAACCGCCAATGCCTCTTAAACATCTTAGATTCACAGGTGATGATTTCAATAGTGGACACTTTGATGTTTATGAATGTTTCAACTCTCAAAAGCTGGATGTGATTTTATCGATGAAACCGGTTGTGTGCTTACAACGCTTGACAGATGCAGAATGTCTCTTCAACACAAGTCCTACAAATACTGTCGTAATTGAAACAAACCATGAAACTCAAACCGATTATGACAGCAGCAATCCAAGCTGTGAGATTTGAGACAAGATTACTGTTCACATGGCCAGCTGTAAGTTACATGCTCAAGAGTAAGCTCAGCGCACAGTTTGGTCATGTTACAACGGAGGGCCGAACTGACAACATGGTATACAATGAGATCCTTAACAAATAATTATTGGCATATTTTCTCTCAGTTTAAAAAGGTTTAATTTTCTTCTTAATAAAAATTTTAATGCAGTATTTCGCCGCTGCGAAGCGCGGGTATTTTGCTATATATATATACATATATATATATTGATATGACAACAACACTCATATCAATGACAAAACAATTACATTAACAAACATGTTACGTTATTTTTAAAGTTTTTCCTTTTCTTTTTCATAACTTCTTTAACACACTACTTCTCTTTCTGCGAAGCGTGGGTATTCTGCTATATATATATATATATATATATATATAAATATATAGATATAGATATATATATATATATATATATATATATATATATAGATATAGATATATATTTATATATATATATATATATATATATATATATATATATATATTGTGGTAGGTAGGGGGCGCTCTCGCTCCCTTGAACCCCTGTCTATGACTCCAGACACCAGGTAAAAGTCCTCAATTCGACTTTATTCTTCAGCCACAGTGTACAAAACACCCTCTCCTGCACAATACTCATACAAATCACTAATAATCACAATAATACAATCCTCCAGCTCCCAGACGCGTTGCCACCCTTCCACCCAGCTCAGCTCGCCGTCTGGGAGCTCCCACAGTCCTTTTATATCTCCTGACCCTGAAGTGTTCCCAATCCCCAGACCATGTGATTCTCAATCACTTCCGGGTCAGGTAAAAGCTCTTCTCTTCAACCCGGAAGCCCGTTGCTCTTCCTATGACGAACTTCTGGGTCATAGGGCATGAAGAAGTCCTCGGTCCTCCCTGCAGCTCCCTCTTGTGGCCCCCATGGCATCCAGTAGGGCTGTGCATAAAAACCACATTGTCCATGATGCCCTGCTGGTCTTCTGGGAACCTCCATGCTGCAAGGAGGGCTCCACCTGGCAGCTTTGGGGTATTGGCCGGAAAAAAACGGCCGGCCGTCCTCCACAAGATATATATATATATATATATATATATATATATATATATATATATATATATATATATATATATATATATATATGAGAACAACACTCATATCAATGACAAAACAATTACATTAACAATCATGTTACGTTATTTTTAAAATTTTTCCTTTTCTTTTTCATAACTTCTTTAACACACTACTTCTCCGCTGCGAAGCACGGGTATTCTGCTAGTAATAAATAAAATAAACATAAATACAAATATTTGACATAAAATTAGACAAAATAGATCACAAATATGAATTTGAACCCTAGCCAGGGGGAAAGTGTTGGCTGAAATATGACAATATTCAGGTTGCATGGTCTGAAATATTGTATTAATTTGCTTTGCTTCTGCTTTTGGCATAGTGAGTAATATTAATGACTATAATGACTTTAACGACCTCTTGGGCACAGCCATCAGCAGTATGTCTGTTTGTGGAGAGAGTGTTGACCTCGAGAGGTTTATTACTTACCTTGGCAGTGACATTCATGTCTTCCTATGAAGTCAGTAGATGGATTGGGAGAGCATGGGGGGTCATGAGGTTGCTGGAAAGGGGTGTGTGGTATCTTTAGAGTCCTGGTGTTTCCTGTCTTGCTGTATGGTTGAGAGACATGGACGCTATCTAGAGACGAAGACTGGACTCCTTTGGTACTGTGTCTCTCCAGAAAATCCTTGGGTACTGTTGGTTTGACTTTGTGATGAAAGAGCGGTTGCTCATGTAGTCCCGAATGAGGCACATTATCTGCATTGTGAGGGAGCGTCAGTTACAGCACTACAGCCATGTGACGCATTTTCCAGAGGGTGATCCGGCTCGTAAGATCCTCATTGTTGGGGATCCGAGTGGCTGGACCAGGCCAAGGGGTCGTCCACTTAATACCTGGCTGCGGCAGATAGAGGGTCATTTCTGGAGGGTGGGACTGGACCGAGTGTCTGCCTGAGGAGTTGTCAAATGGGATCCTGAGTTGTTTCATTGTGTGGTGGGTGCGGCAACACACTGTACCAGTGCATGCTCCCCAACTTGACTTGACTTGTTAAATCTGTTACTGCACTTGCCTTGTTGCTCTGTTCTGCTTATCTGGGGACTGATTAAAAGGGGGGGCACATCCTATAAGAGTCACAATAGCGGCTAATCATTGGCAAAGTTGGACCGTAGTCCTGGGCTCAAGTGCATTGCACCTGTAAGCTGTCTGTCTTTTCAGATATGTAAGTTCAGGAATAGAGCATAGAAAGTGCAACAATGACATAACTGTGGACCAGAAGAAAGAGTCTGTATGTCCAGGGGGAAAAGATTTTATGTTTTGAGGAGGGGTCACCAGAAAACCTTTTTATGATAAAACACTTCTTAAGAGATTATGATGTGCTACTATATTGGCAAAGGTATTAAGAGGGACGAAAAGTGTCATAGGACAGAGAAGGACCTTAAGGAAAGATGAAAATCTACACTTGCAGTTGAGATGTAAGTAGACTTGCCAGTGCAAGACAAATGACACCACTATGGTAGTAATAACTACAGGTACCATGACTGCCCTACAAGTCATTTAAGTGAGGGCACCAAAGAGGGAATATTGACTCTAGAAGATGATTAATACAACACCAGAATTATTAGGACTGCCACACTTTTAAACTAATTATACGCATAGCATACAAGTCACAACTTCATTACTCAGTATGCACCTCATCAAGCGACTGCAGCACCGAATTGTGTTTCATATATAAACATCTATATCTACAACACGGTTTTAATCATTTTAATGTAGCCAAAGAAAATGTCTTTTGCATGGAAATAGATCATGTCACTCATTAGTTTTATTTTTATTTAATGGATGGTGGACATTGAAACTTTAACTCTAAGGCAGTCAAGGGCAAAATTGATATTTTTGCCAACTGCAGAAAATGTAGTCAAGGAGAAAAAGAAATAACTAAATTTTAATATTTTAAATCAACTGTAATTCCTTTGCTTGTTCAGAAAGTACTTGTAAAAAAAAGTAAATGTAGTTTAAATCTCTAGATAAAGCAGTTATTTTTGGATTACTTTGAAGCCTATGCTATTTTCATTTGTTTAATTGAGTTTTATTTTGTTATAATGTCCTGTTAAAAGAAAAAAAGCAGCAGTTTGCCAGGCAATTCGTAAAGTCTGTTTGGCTCTGAAATATTTCCTTCGGGTTTTCATAGTGTTTCCTGGACACCTGCGTGTGCAGACAATAAAAGAGGGGTTTCATGCCATTGCAGGTAGGTAATACACAGGAAAAAACACCCACAGTTCCATAAAGAATCTCACAATCAGCCTAACATTCTCATTACCCAGGATTTCCAAATGTGATTGGCGCACTGGATTGTATGCAGATTTGAATAAAGGCCCCATCAGGTCCAAATGAGTCAGATTACGTGAACAGAAAAGGCTTCCACAGTATTAACGTGCAGGTAATGTCACTTTTTGTAATAGTTGAAAATAGCCAATAGGCATGTTGACATACAGTACAATTGTTTGACCTACATGCTATAAATTCTCAGATGATGCATCCTACCTTGTATCAAATGTGGAGGCTAAATGGCCAGGGTCTGTTCATGACTCAAGAATTTTTAAGGAGTCACACCTGTATGGGACATTTGAACAAGGTAATAATCTAATTATAAATCATGGTGATGTGTGTATTGTATTCACAATTTTTACATATTCCACAGGTCATCATGATGGAATCCTGCTTGGGGACAGGGGATATGCCTGTAGGTATTTTCTAATGACCCCGTTTCCTAATTCCAACCCTGGGCCACAAACTCGATATAATGCAGCTCTGTCTAGGGCAAAGGCACAAACTGAAATGACCTTTGGCCACCTGAAGGAGAGATTTCAATGACTAAAAAGGCTGAAGGTTGCACCTGACAGAGCATGTGACATAATTGTTGCATGCTCTGTCTTACACAACATAGTGACCATCAGAAAAGAGAGAGTCCCTGAGGTTTTGGTGCAGCCTGATGATGATCTTGACCCAGTGCCCCTTGAGCAAACCAGTGGCAGTGCTGCCAGAGACAGAATTGTGACCCAATATTTTCAATGAAAAAGACAACAGTTGTTTCACACAAAAGTTATTTATTGTATATTACAGCCCTTCAGCCTGTAAGGAGGAGAACATAATTAAGGATACACTCACGCATACACATATACATATGGGAAAGAGATAAGAGAATTTTGTTAACAAATGTTTTTCTAGTATTTGTATCTGCAACTTCATTTTGGTTGTCCTCAGTTCGTGAAGTTCCATATCTTGCTGTATTTTTCTCATTTTTAGTTTTCTGTATGCGATTTTCTGTTGGAGATATCTCTCGTATAGAGCCCTCACATTTTTCTGCAAATAAATACACGATTATAAATGCCTTTTTTTCTCTATATTGTATACACAGTATATCATTTTGAATCATTTTGTATAAAGTACAACAAATGGCTCAGCCAACCTCACCATCTCCTTTTTTTGATATGGACTTTGTTCCAAAAGGGACATGTCTGCCAGCTGCAAGCTCCTGCAAAACAGTTATATCACGATTAGTACATGGGACTGATCAGAGTGGAGTTTGTTTAAACATTATTTGGAAAATGTACTTCTACTCCTGATGAATAATCAGACAGTGTCTTCATCAAATATTTGACCTTCGTCAATATCTCGTTGGTCAGACACAAGTTTTAGGGATATGACATTCCCTGCAACTGACCCAACAAAAAAAAAAAAAGAGGGCTATATGGAACATACCTATGGCACACATTGAGGACAAATAATATGCAATGACCATCCTTTACCTGAAATGAGGTGACCACTGCATCCTGCCACTGGTTCTGAGGAGGAGCTTCCCCCCGGAATGCCCTCTGAAACAGGGCGATGGGCATTTTGCTGGAGAGCCAACTCTTCTACAGGGGTTAGGTCTGGACCGTGTGGACCTCCACCTGTTTTTTGCTTGTCTACCTTCTTATTAGCTTTAAATTTTTTACATTATATATGATTCTTTATGTCAACAATTCTTTAAATAGTTATATAACAATATTTACCAGTTTGAAGTATATTCTTGTACTTCACTTTAACCTGTTCCCATGTTCTCCTTGTGCTCACGTTTGATCTGGAATTATGACATATTAAATAATAATTAATCTGACACATAGGAAATGAAACGCTGCATTCAGTAAGTACAATGCACACTACTTACACGTTTAATTTGTCGGCAACTTTTTGCCAGCCGTCTTTTCTGGTTTGGGCTGCTTTTGCAGTGTTACCCCTTGTGCATATAAAATCTTGAAATTCATATCCTATATTCATATCCTTCGAGTAAATGGTCCTGCTCTGCTTGTGTTAAAAAATGCGCCCAATCGTTTGTCATTTTGTTGCAGCCTATCAAAGACTTGCTGATCAAGTCTCGGATGATTGGATCCAGCTAGACTAATCTACTATACAGCTGCGATTGAAAAACCGACTTATCCCGAATGAGTTTCACCGGCATTAACTCATCCAAGATTGATGCATCTGATCTCGGATGATTTAAGCGACATACGGAAAATACCCCCCAGGTTAGTCAAATTCATCCACAATAGTACAATTCAAGAAATTAGAAATAAATGAAGACCACGGGTTCTAGGTTGTTTACAGCTCTCCAGATGTCTTGAGAGTATCTTGGTTTCAACAGTTAATCCCTAAAACTAAAACCTCAGATTTTAAAGCTCACCAACAAGTGTTTTCTGCCCATACTTCACATTTAATAGTCTTTCTCTTCACTTTTATACGCTGGTTTCTTATCCCTTCTTGAACTATGCACGGTCACCTACAGGAGATCTGGCACAGACTCACAGAACATCTTGAGTTTTGTCCCTGGAAGATCTTAAGCGGTTCTTTGCGGTATGCACAACAGTCAAGTCTGTAAAGTTTGTAGAAAATAAAATTTTCAAGTGTGTCTATAGTGTGACTGCCTTTATTGCTATGTGATGAGGTAGAAAAATGATTGGTGCTTCTGCTTCCCAGCTCTAGGAATCTAGTTTCAATTTCCGATCTGGTCTCAGTTTCGAGTTTTTGCATCCTTCCTTTGTCTACATGATTTATGTATGGTGTGCACTTGGATAATTGGAAACTCCTAATTATCGAGAGCATTTATCTCGGCTGAAATTGTCCAAAATGTTTCCAGGGCATGATTCAACCTCTGAACGTTGCAATCAAGCTCCACGCTCACTGGGCTACATGTTTTGGGGCTGCACCAAATTAACATCATTATGGACAAAAATCTTGTCATGCCTATCAGACAGCCTTGGTGTCAAAATGACCCCTAACCCATTAATCGCTGCGCTTGCTGTACTCCCAGATGACCATAAATTGGAGAAAGCCAAAAAAAACTGTAATTGCCTTTACCTCATTACTAGCATGTAGAATTATCTTGCACAACTGGAAGAATCCCGGCTCACCACTCTTAAGTCATTGGGTTGCCAATTTTCTATACTACTTAAAATTGGAAAAAATCTAATTCTCACTTAGAGGATCTTTTTTAAAAATATGGCAGGATCTAATCAGCAACATTTTAGAATAAGCTTCCATTTTGGAGAAAAGGATACCCTTCTTTTCTTGCTCCTTTTATAGCTTTGGTTGCGGGCTCCTCTCTCTTTCTCATTGGGGGTGGGCAAATTATACTTACATTTGTTAAATTTGACTTGTCTGAATGGAATGTTATCTGTTTCTAACTGAAATCATCAAAATTATAAAAAAGGAAAGTCATGATTGACTCAGCATGAATATAGGAGGAGTATAGGTGTATAGGAATAGGTGGCACCCACCACATGGCAAACCAACTCAGGATTCCAGATTAGGGCCTGAGTGCAGCCATGCACCATGTGACACCTCAGCACCACACTAGTTCAGATGGAATGGAACAACAGTGTGAGGGCTTTTTATGGTAGCTGGTGTGCCAATTCTGTCACCAACCCCCAGGCTTTTCCATGCAAGTTGGAGGGCCTATTTGCAGGGCTGGATGCAGGTTAACGTCATACCCAGGATGGAGCAATTGTAGGTTAAGGGCCTTGCTCAAAGGCCCAACAGAGAAGAGTCACATTTGGAATTTTATTGGTTTTGAACCGGCAACCTTCTGATTGTCAGAGCAGATCCCTAGCTTCAGAGTCACCACTCTGCCCTTTGAATATAGGCAATGATTAACACTGGCACCTTCACAGATCCACAAATCTTGCATGGGTCGTTGTCTCTGTGGAGTTCCCTTGATCTCCCCTGTTTGCAAGGGAAGTTTAGTTTCCTCCTACATCCCAAAGATTTGCAGATAACATTAATTTGTGACTCTATATTGGCGTGGTATGAGGGTGTGTGTTTGTGTGCACTGGATTGTCTACCATCCTATCTATATTAAATTTCTGTTCTATTTCTATTCGGCTCTGAAAGTCACAAGTTAGAAATTAACAAAGCAGAAACAGAAATGAAATTGATCCAGGCATACATGCACGTAGTCACCTAAACTGAAGATGTCAGCACTGATATTCCTAAGATAAGCTTTGGAAATACTGGGCAAGATAACAGATAAATATATAAACGGATGGATGGATAGATACATAGATTTTATTGCTCACTTACATTTATAGTGCTATTAGTAACACATAGCCTTCATGTAAACAATAACACCATTCCAGTGGTCTGATTAATATTTTTCTTGAAACATTTTGTCTTCTATTGCAATCATTCATTGGTTGGTATCTTTACAGAGCCTCAGTTCCACACTCAATCTGCCAATATCATCAATAAGAACACTCTGTATTATATAAGCAAAACCAGCACAGACTTAATAACACCTTCTGCTCATTCAAGAGAGATGAACAGCTTGCTCAAACAGAAACCATGTGCAGCAGCGGGGGGATTGGAAGATGTGTGAACAATGACACCGTGAATCCTGCGTTGAATCAACTGACTTAACATGTAAATGGGATTAGATCATTCCTTTGACTTCATTTAACTCAAAATAAGTATATGAAAGACATCAGCATAATTTACAGCTAACCTATGACACAACTGGATACCTTTGCAATTACTAGAATAAGACATAAAAGGCAAACATGTAACAAAGGCGTCTGTGTCTGTTGTACATGGATACCAAGTACAGACTGCTGTTACAGAAGAAAAAAGGCAGGAGTTTGAATAAAATATTGCAAGAGGATGCAGTTCACCCAGCATTTTATTCATTTAAGCAATTCGCAGAAGCTTTTAAAACAGCAAATAAAACATTACTTTATATCATAGAAATTGTTTAATATAAGTCAAAATATGTAATGAACAAGTAGGATCACACTCTATGCATTTTGGTCACCACACCACAAACAAGATAAAGCAACACTTGAAGCTGTGCAGAGTTTAGCCACCAGGACTTAAGGACATGTCCTACTTGGTCAGACTCAG
Organism: Polypterus senegalus; assembly: GCF_016835505.1. NCBI lineage: Eukaryota > Metazoa > Chordata > Cladistia > Polypteriformes > Polypteridae > Polypterus > Polypterus senegalus. Next base: position 122,439,259 of record NC_053163.1, on the reverse strand, counting down.
AGAATGAAATCTGTGTGGGGATCTAATCCAGGATATCACAAATTAAGGGAAGTGCATGTAGAGCTGAAGCCAGGAAGCACTCCTTTACACAAAGAGCTGTAGAAGTCAGAAACGGACTACCAACTCTTGTAATTGAAGTAGAAACCTTGACAACCTTTAAAAACAATCTGGATGAGATATCGGGAAAGCTTAGCTATTAGCAAAATTAATGAGCTTAATGGACTGAAAAGTCTCCTCTTATTTGTCAGATTTCTTGTGCTTTTATGATTTTATTATACAACGTCATTAGGTAGTATCCCACGGAAGGACTAAAAGTAAACCTGACCCTTTGTCGAATATGAGGATATTCCCAGGGTGGTGGTAGTTTCTGACTTCAGCCTCCCGCCTTCTGAAATGTAGAAATAAAGGAAGGATAATTGGTTGACTTCAGGGGTTGCAACTTGGCGTTATTCAGGTCCCTTAATTGGCCACTGGGATCTAATTCTTTAAGGACATTTGGGGTTGCCAGAGAGAGTTATGGGAAATTCATTGCTGAAGTTCCAAAGAATTGAGCTGCAGTGCTATACCCTGAAACATTTCCTGACCCAGACTTCAATAGTCCCCTCCAGCCAAAGGCTCATTCAGTTAGAGGTCAGAATGTTAGCAGGACAAGGGTTCAACTGGTGGGAAGAAAAAAGGCCACAGCTTTAAGGAAAGACATTGAATGAGCAGTGTTATAATCAGCTGCTCAATTTAATTTTGTCTGAGTTTACCTTTGATTTTATATAAAAAAGTATGCATTTTAAACAACAATTTTGAAATTTAAGGAATTCATATTTAATGTTTTTATTTTAGCTTCAGTTATTTTCGTTTTTTTAGTTTATGTTCATCTGAAACATCACATTGGTTTTCTTAAGGTCTCCGCCATTGCTAGGTAGGGTGAGCTAAAGTACATAGACAAAACTAACTAAATAAATATATACGCAAATAAATAAATTGACCCCCTGAAGGTATTAGCAAGGGAGAGAACTGAAACAAAACCGGTTGCCATTATGAACAATTCTGAACATCCTGTCTCTGACACATTACTACTGAGAAGTGTCAAGAAACGCTACAGAAGTTTCTTTATTTGTTTTTAAAATTTTTCTTACTTTTATGGAAGTATGAGTTTAAATACTTTGGGATCAGCAGGACAGAGTAATGGGGATTGTGGAAGACAGGTGAAAAAGAGAGTACAGGCAGGGTGGAATGGGTGGAGGAGAATGTTAGGAGTTATTTATGACAGACGGGATATCAGCAAGAGTGAAAGGGAAAGTCTACAGGACGGCAGTGAGACCAGCTATGTTACATGGGTTGGAGATGGTGGCAGGAAACAGAAATAGAGGTAGCAGAATTAAAGATGTTAAGATTTGCATTGGGTGTGACGAGGATGGATAGGATTAGAAATGAGTACATCAGAGGGTCAGCTCAAGTTGGACAGTTGGGAGACAAAGTCGGGGAGGTGAGATTGTGTTGGTTTGGAGATGTGCAGAGGAGAGATGCTGGGTATATTGGGAGAAGAATGCTAAGGATAGAGCTGCTTGGCAAGAGAAAAAGAGGAAGGCCTAAGAGAAGGTTTATGGATGTGGTGAGAGAGGACATGCAGGTGATCGGTGTAACAGAACAAGATGCAGAGGGCAGGAAGATATGGAAGAAGATGATCCGCTGTGGCAACCCCTAATGGGAGCAGCCAAAAGAAGAAGAAGAAGAAGATTTTCCTTTTAAGATATTCTGGCATGTGTTCAGGCCATAGTGTGTGTGTGTAGATGTATATTTTTTATCTATTTATGTATTTATTTATTTAAAGAGCTTCTGTAAAATGCCAAATTTTCTCCCGGGGACAAATAAAGTTCTATCTATCTATCAATAGATCAACTCTGATTGTATTGTGAAAAAAAAAGTCATAAACAGATTTACTCCCATCTGTGTGTTTCTTCCCCTTTGAAGATTCTGCTGTTTTTAAAAAGTCCACTTAGGGTTATGTTCATGTTCATGAAGAGTAGGCTTTGAATTTATAAAGCACATTATTAGAAATAAAGATGCACCATGCTGAGCTCTGTTCTTCAGCCACCTCACTGGGGGCTGTTCCACAAAAGGAAGAGTGACTAGTGACATTTAGCAGCCCCTTCGTTGGGGGCAGCTTGTCGCTTTGCTGCTTTAAACTGACATGGAGTAGCTGTGGTTTGTGGCCACCTTGTCTGAAGCTCACAGGAGAATAGAATGTGGCAGACATACACAGGCCAAGGTAGTAGGTGAGTGAAGACTCCTGCTTCATGTGCTGCTCTGTCCTGCCACCTTACATTTATTACTCACTTGCTTTCTTTATTACACAACAGTGAGCGCTATGGGAGGTAAAGCAGTGGCCAATGAGCAATTGTGACGCAGATCTAGACAATCTGTATTAAATTTATAATTTATAATCTAATTATTTACCTTGTCCTAGTATGTCTTAAATTGCTTTTACTTTGTTTTTAATATTCAGTAACTTTATTGCTTCCTTGAAACTTGTTAAAAAAAATCTAATATTCTTCTTAAGAAATGAGGCAGTTATTTTAATGCACTGTCACAGTGGTGTATTGTGTGGTACTTTAATTAAATTTGTTTATTACAGAATTGTCCTTAATAGAGAAATTGAAAATATATGTTATAAAATTTTATTTTATTTGGCCCAAAATATGAAGTTATTCCAAATCCACAGAGACTGTGCAGAGAAAACTATCCCTGCAGCAATCAAGAAAATGAAGCTGACTGTAAACAAAGGGTTTTGTCACAAATGCCTTCCTTAGGTTCTTTATAAAATAGTGTTAAAGGTTACTGAAAAGAATGAAGATGTTGCTATGATTTGTTGTTTTTGTTGTTGTAGTTTGCAATCACTAGAGAAGCTCTTGGTTCATCCATGAACCCAGTACAGACACTCCTCACTTAACGACGAGTTCCATACCTATGACTGGGTCGTTAAGCAAATTGGTCGATAAGTAAGGAGCCGCCCCTTACCGATACTGCTTCTTTCACTCTATCTTTATCCTTCAAGATCGTTGTAATGGTCAAATATGCCAGCTCCAAGTTACATGCTATCGCTTTAGCTTTCTAACCAGCTTCATAGTAATTTATGACTGTTACTGTTGAAATGATAATAACAACATAGTGCAAGATCAGTGCCACAGAGGATGAGTCGTTGGCCAACTAACACTAACTGCAGAGTTTATGACAGGAATGGAAAGAGGTCAACCAGTGTCTGCCTCCGAGTTTATGATGCTTGACACTGAAACGCCAAGTTGCCATTTTCACGACCAAAGTTCTCGTACAGTGTACAGTACCAACTGGTCATAGAGTGGGTCATAATTCCATGTGGTTGTTAAACAGGTAGGTCATTAGGTGAGGAGTGTCTGTATTTTAAAAACAGGGCCATACAGCAGTTACAACTCAAAGTCAAAAATAACCCAGGAAGAGTCTCTCTTGGACGTTCTAGAACCGTTAGATTTACTCTCTCAAATCATCAGTGGCTTCTCTGATCCACCCTGTCCTCCTGTCATCTGGCTAGTGAAGTTTTTCTCCACTAATACCCCTGTTCTACAGTCGCCCGTGTTTCCAGATGTATCCTGTCAGCATTTCCAGGATAAGGATTTGCTCCTAAAAATCCCACAAAGTTACTTTACCATTGTAATGCAAGCCCAAGTCTTCCAAAATCATTAAGGGGTGAAACTTTGTAGGTGATTCTGATGTCCAAATGCCTTCCCTAGACTGTGTGTCTTGTAGCGGTCCAGAAGAGTTGTCTGCTACTTCCACTCCCTTTTGCATGGTCCCCGTGTTTGTGTGGGTTTCCTTTCCACATAATAAAACATACATGTTTTGTTAATTGGAAACTCTAAATTAACCCCATATGTGTAAGTATGGGTGTGGGTGTGTTTGAGTAAATGTGGACTACACAGGAATGGCATATCACTAAATGTTGGTTCCTGTCATGAACCCAATGGTGCCAGAATAGGCTCTGGCTCAATGGACCTTTAACTGGATAAACACGTTAAATAATAGATGGACATTTACAGGGTGAAGACCACTTGGAAATGCCAGGAATAATGACTGTTAATTTTCTATTCTATTTGCAGTATTTATGGTCTACATTTTACATGTGAGGCTGCACAGAAGGGTCGTATCACTTCAGCAACTTGAAACAAAATATCCACCTGGGTTAGCATCTGAGCTGAGAAATGACTAAAGCCTTGGCTGAGCGCTGGTTGTGAAGGCCCCTGGGGGCAAGCTTATCCCCTAAAATGAAAAATAAAACTCCTTGGCAGTGAGCCCAAAATGAGGCAGGCACTGGCTTCTATTCCTCCATTTTTTGAAAAAGTTTGACTTTCCAGTATCAGGCGACAGAAGGTTGGAGTATACTGTATGTGCAGCATCAACGCAAATATCATTTCAGAAAGGGATGCTGAACCTTCACAAGTCATGCTCACCATGAGCCATTTTATAGTCTCCAATCATCTAAATTAATGTTTATGGACTTCAGGACAGTGTGAACATATGGAGAACATGTAAACTACACATAGAAGGCACCAGGACTAAGTGCTCTGTGGAAGAATTTTAATCATATTGTGACAGCCAACACACTTGTGCAAAGATCAACATGGAAGCTGATTTAGAGACCATATTAGAAGGTTGACAGACCTTGGATGCCATTCCAACAAAGGACAATGGCACTTGCACACTACCTCACACTTCCAATAAGAGCAAGGATCAGGACATTTGGAGAAAATGATGTGAACACAGTGAGAATGTACAAATTGCACACAAAAGACCCCATATTGCACATCAAACTGGCATCCACTGTGCTATTAGGCAGGAATGCTAGTTGATGTGTTACTGATGTGTGGATTATTGATTAATATTTTAAGATATCGTGTCATATTACATTGCCTGTACATAACAATGAAATAGCCATTAAAATCAGGAAACCTTTAGAATTCAGTACAGAAAACTGTGACCAAAGCAGCTTCATGCTACGCTACTTGTAAAACTGAGCCCAGGATGGCAAAATTCATCTTCATTTAGTTCCACCAGTCACAAAGAGTGGAGCACAGATGAGCAGTGTAGGTGGGGTGAGCTAAGAGGGACAGTGATGTACCAAACCAAGATATTAAGTCTAGTTTTGGGTGCTAAATTATTTTCATAAACTTTATAAATTTAATGGAACATTAGCATAGCCATTCTTCAGTAATTCCAGTGAGACCTCTAGTAGGAAACCAGTTTGATTGGAGTGCCACTCTGCCACTTGATCACTTGGTTAGAACTCATTCATGTTATTGCAGGGTAGTTTTTCAGTTTTAAATGTTGTCCTTTAATGAAATTAATGTCCGGGATTCATTTTGTGAGTCAAAACTTGACAGGAGACAACAGAACCAACATCATCTGAAATTCTGAGGGAGATGATGATATTTGGGTTGAAGCAGAGCCATTGCGTCTATGCAATGAAACTTTCAAGCCCCAATAAACAGGGAGGCAACAACAAATACTCACTACTAAAATTTGGTATTATAAAGCCAGTCAGATTTTTATTTAATTAAGTGATATTTCATTATTATATTAATATCCTCTGCACCCCCAAAGTATACCTACCTTAACAGATGCAATCATCAACAACTAAAATACCATTGTGAAATGTCCATTTATTAAAAGGAGCTTCATGGTACAATGGTTAGGTCGTCTGTTTCGATCGCGTTGGTCATTTACGAACCTCTGCTTACCAAAAACTTCTACCCCTTACCTCCTTTGCTTTGTGTGTTTTGTTGCCTTTGTTCATCAGACATTCTAGCCCTACATCTGTCTTTCTTTGTGCTCCTTGTTTCATCTGTTCCTTGGAAATTGCCATCCACTGGTGAATGCTGGGTGTCATTACAAGATGTTTTATTGTTTTATATATACAGTATATAGAGATATTAATGCAAGATGAACCTGCTGAAAGTAGAATATGACAGTTCTATTATAATTAGGAAGCTAAATTCATTTGCTAAATAAACAGCACAGACACAAAACTAAAATTAAATCAAATTTCCAGCAATGCACTTTACCCTATAATTGATATGCAAATGTTGAGAACTTACCACAAATAATTGTTCAAAAACTACTAAGGATTCAGTTTTTATTTAAATATAGAATGGAATTGGTGTGAACTGGATGGATGAACAATTGTGCTGCATTGATGTGTTGCTCCAAGTTGCTTCGGGTCGAGTTTATCATCATACGTACTCAGTACAATGAAATTTTTGCCTGCATGCTTTCTCAGAGGCAAAAATACAATACAATAAACAAATAAATTTTAAAAAGTATACATAGCATGCAGCTTATAACCAGTATGAATTCTTATGATTGACTGTTCAGCAGACATATGACTTGTTGGTAGAAATTGTCCTGGAATCTACTGGTGCACGTGCCAATGTCCCAGTCCTGTTTCCCAGGATGGCTGAAGATATTTAATCACTTTTCTTTAATGCAGTGAGTGTTATGTAGGTCATGAATAGAAGGCAGCTGGGTGCCATTACCCGAATGTGATGCAGCCATTGAGGATGGGCTCCACTGGGCAGCTGTAGAAGTTTGTGAGAAAAGATCTGGAAGCCCTAGCTGCCTTCAAATCTCTGAAGAAGTAAATGCGCTGCTAAGCCATTTTGAAAAGAGATAAAATGTGTTGTGTGCACTTCAGTTTATCAGTTTTGGTCATTCCATGAAAGTTAAAACTCGTTGGTTTTGTTGACTTTAAAGATGACATTGTGCACTTGGCACTACTACATCAGCAGCTTGATTCATCTGGTAGATTTCTTTCAGTGTAAAATAGCAGTGAGCGCAGTTATCTAACTAATGGCATAGTACAACTACTTTAGGGTGAAAATTAAATAGGCAGAAGTATTCAAAAATAATTTAGTCTAAAATTAAGGCTGCTAGGGAATTCAGTAATTTAGGGGTGTGATTACCCTTTTTCCACCCACTATGGTGCCAGGCCTGAGACAAAATGAATAGCTTTACTGAGCTGTAAGGGAGCATCAGCCATTAGGCACTTCAGTTCAACTATGCAGAACCAGAAACTACTTTATACTGGGCTAAAGAATGGGTATGTTTTAATGAAAGCACTTCTGCATCTACAGGGGGTCAAAATATACCATAATCATTTAACCGCCTGTCTAGCATCTACCTGAACATATTCAGGCTCAATGAGCTCTATCAGGGAGAGGCTACACATTGATGATGTAAATGTTCTGTTTCACTTCATCCCAAAGATGCTCTTTTGAACAAGGTCTGGGGAATGTGAGACCACTGGAGTAAATTACGGTTACTGCAATATTCACTGAGCTAGGTAGAGATGATGTGTGCTGTGTAATACAGCACATCATCCTGCTAGAAGTGTTCATTTCAACAAGGGTATACTGAGGCCATTAAAAAGATGTGCCTGGACAGCAACAAAGCTTATGCAATGAAAGAGGTCTAATAAGTCCTACAAAAACATTCTTCCAAAATCATTTTCAGTTTGTACCATAAACACAAGGTGCAATAATTGTCATGTGTGGGTTATTGTCTGGTTGTCCATTCTCCATTATTGCAGAAGGAAAAAAAATGCACAGGTACAAGGAGCACCTGACTCGGAGGGTCAATAGAATCTAACAGGGATGGGGCTGATCACATAAAAAGGGTGACGGTGCAGTCATTAAGTAGGCAGAAACAAAAAATGTCAAGGAACAGCACCAGTGCCATAGGAATATTGCAAAATTTGCTGGTAAACTAAGACCTCTACAGGAGAAATCAGGTGAACCCAGGTTCATGCATGGATGACAAACAGACCTTCATGATTTGTTCCACTTTATGTTTTACTTGGGAGAGGGCCTGACAAACCTGTATAAAGAAGTTCCCAATATTGAGGTATGGCTCGGTGTAACCTTTACAATATCAAACATTAAAAAAGACGTGTGATCCTATGGATGGACTTTCAATAAACTTTTCCTTTCAGTTACTATAATTGTTGTTTATATATTTCTCTTTTTTCAGTGGAGGTTTTGTGTAAGAAATGAAAGTTACAATAAGTTTATTACAGTTATCGCCTTGTATCAGTTAGTGTGCTCTGTACTTGTTCTGGGGTTAGTATGAAGTAGCGTTGGTCCCTCGCACCCCAGATTATTTAGTTATTCTTTCTCTTTAATTGCTGCTGTAGGGATTGGCAGCGCATTTTATAATTGTGCTGTTTCAGATTAAGGAAAGTTACAAACACAAGACAGATTCACGGATTCTTACTGTTGGTACTAGATTCTAACTACCATATGCATGTCAAAGGAGAAGCTGATATTTATCAAACATTTTTCTAATCTTCAGTTGTCCAGTTTTGATAGGCACTTTAGCTTCACCTTCTTGTTCTAAGCTGAACGTCTTAGCTTGTTGACTTCACTGTTATAATTGACCATGGATACTCTACAGATTTATTTTCTCCAGGAATGCTGCCGACTGGAGGATTATTTTGCTCTTCTTCATTGTCAACAAGCTATACCTCAGTGATTTTGCGAAAGGACAAATATTGTTAAGATCCATTCATTTTATTCAGTTTCAAACAACAGTCACACACTGATTTACGAGCAATGAGTCAAAGCCATTCATAATTATTCATACTTATTCTTTTTTGTTACTGATGAGCAGGTCTGAGAATTAGATGAGCTGGTCCTTCACTTTTACAACTGATTGATTCAATCCCACTGCACTATCATCCCCCGAGAAATATCACTTTTGCACCAATAATTGAACAATGAATTTTCCCTGTGATGAAACCCCAACACATGAACAATGTATATGTGGAGTACCCCATAAAGTATTGTTTGATTGCCATGAACCACTGACACATGAACAATGAGTGGCTCCCCTGTAGAGTTTCAAAAGCATAGCCCGGGGAGGTTGGATTGAGTAACTGAGCAGAAGTTGAAAGTGCTTTGCAGAACCCAGAAATATGGCCGTTGAGACTTGAAGACTGGTTTGTGGTACTCTGTACCAGCAGCTAATGTATGCATAGCGGTAACACACCTCAGACCCACAGAGCCTCAATTGCAATGACCTGGGGCCTCATGTATAAATGGTGCGTATGCACAAAAATGTTCCACGTTCAAATCGCGATGTATAAAACCTAAACTTTATAAAGCGCGTATTTACATGTGATGAAGATATCATTTTTAAGATGAAATGCAGCAAAATATGTTTATTATATTATACAGATAAAACTTTAACTTCATTTAAATAATCTATATTGTTAATAATTAAACATGTGAGGACATGGTGTCACTGCACTAGCAAGGATCTGGTGCTCAGTTCACGGATTGTTCCTGCCTTGTGCTGTATGCTTACTGGGACTGGCGTGACACTGGATGGATAGAATAATTAAACATGTGCTACAAAGATATTTCAATGTTCATTACAAGTTTTGAAGACTTGCCATTCTAAGCTTATAGATGGCTTAACATCTATTACAGAGCTGATTGTTTGGAAATTGGGTATTTGGAGAAAGAAAAGAAAGGACAGGAATTGGGGGTTAGTACGTTTGAAAGAGACAGGACTTCTGCGAAAAATTATTTCATCGAAGGTCGCACATAATCACTGCGCCACCGTGTTCCCATGTTTAATAACATGCTTTAACTCCTATCATCATGAAAATGATATCAAGTATCCATCCATCCATCCATTATCCAATCCGTTATATCCTAACTACTGGGTCACGGGGTATCAAGTATACATCTCAGTATTTTAATTATTCAAAGAACTGTAATATTACAAATGTAATGGATTCTGTGTCCTGTCGGGGGAAGAGAAAGCCCAGAAGCACGTAGTGATTCACATACATAGCAGATAGAAGATCAAATACAAAACAAAGCATTTAACGTGCTACTTTAGCTATGATGGAAATTGAGGAACTAGTAAATTAAACAATTTTAAGATGAAGTTTATGATGTTCTACTTTAATGACAAAATAAACTATGTGATTAAAGTGGAAATTCCGGATTAAAGTTGACATTTCGTGCTTTTTTCCCACTGTGCACCTATTTTTTTTTTCTCTGTACCCCAATAACCTTTCATATGAAACTCTGACGGTGGGCTACGGCTCGCCTTTTCACAGTGAATTTGATATCGGGCAACTTCTTTTTTATTTCGGACACTGTGCGACTTTGTGAACTTGAGCTTTTGAGTTTCTCCAACACGCTATGTCACTCGATCAACTTCCTTTTGTTGTTTATACCACTGTTTAAACCAACAAATAGTAAGTTTTTCCTTTCCTCCACTTGGTATTCGCTGAACTTCTTTTATTTTCCCCCATTGCCTTTTCACAGAACGCTGAGCTTAAGGGCTATTTATATTGATTTACATATTCAAAGAGGTGTAATTCTGGGAGGAGACGGGACGGGATAGCAGGCACGTACACGGGCATTACTTTTCACGCTGACCGTGTGAATTTTAAGCACTATGTTATGCATGAGTCCCCTGTACATTTTCTGACTGATATACAGCTAAATGGCTGGTCCCAAATGGAACTGTAAGTCGATGCATGACTGTACTTTGTTTATCTGTCTGTTTAAACAAATATGTGTCTTTATGTTTTTACATTTCACCTGAGAAGTTGTCACAGCACTCTGCACCTTCACAGTGAAGAGTGCTAAATAAAAATAAAATGAATTGAACTAGCAGGAGTAGAATTAAGCATGGCTCTCTAGTGTTGTAGTGAATGTATTGTGTTTTCAGAAATGACAATCTACACAAATGTGTTGTGAAATTATTTTTGTATTGTGGCTTAAAATTCAATTGACATTGGTGTGTTTAATTCAGCCATCTCTCAGTACATCAATCTGTTCATCCATTAATTGTAGCTACTTTTAATGTTTGTGGAACATCTGCTGGCTTATTTTTAGCTATAAAAACATTGCAATATTAGTGAGAAATTCTGGAAGTGCTTTAGGCCAAAAGTTATTTTATGTCATTTAATTACACAAAGAACTGAGATGCATTTTAAATAAGAATGCAAATGAAGAAATGAAGACATGCAAGTTCAAAGCATAGCCTCATAATGATTCAGCTCATTTTTAAATAAATAAAATGTGACCAAACAACATCTTAATAAAACCTGACAGTCTGGAAGCTACAAAATCTGAATAATGCTTGAATCCTGCAGCACTTTTTAATGAAATGTTAATCCTGATCACTAGCTTGCAGTAGATTAGATTCTTAAAATCAGTTTGAATTTGTAGACATTAAAGAAACAATAATGAAGGAAGGGATGCACAGTGAATTGATGAAGATCACATACAGATTTATTTCTATTAGAACTTAGCAGCATGATGGAAGTGGGAAAAATATTGATATCTTAATATATAAATTTCAATTTGCTAAATTTATTGAAATTATAATCCATACCTGTATACAAATCAGGTAAATCCTTGAAGAATTCATTTCATCTGGCAAAAAAACAGCATTGAATTTTGGGTGTTTCACTAAACAGCAAGTGTTTCAACAACAATGTTAGAAGAACATTCTATACACCACATAGCATTACATTTCTTGCTTCATACAGGTTAGCAAAATGCAGGGCCAACTCAGAGTCACCAGTTAAAACAATCTGATAATTTTGTGAATGTGGGGTAAACCGGAGTACCCAAAGAAAATCCATGCACTGTGAAAATATATAATATTTTACAATAAAACCTTGGTTAGTAAATCCTCTGAAAAAAAAGATCTTTCTTAACAAAGCCAGTATATGATGCACTCAAAAATGTACAGTATATACCTTCTTCTAGAACACTGTGGTAGTTGTTGTGCAACATCTCCACAGAGAATGGTCATTTTCTGTGTTTGATGTTGTACATATTAAGGAATTCAATGTTGTTATATTCTATGTAACAGATGAATTATTTAAAGCAGATATTTTAATATTGCCACAAAGTAATAAATCATCATTTCCTCAGAATGTCACGAAAACCTAAAGCAAAAATTTTAGAAACTGAAGTGCAGAATATAAAAAGGGTAGAAGCTGGAGAAAAGAAAAACCCCAAGCAGAATTGCTGGAGCTATCATGTGGGCATGAAATTATCGAGTGAAGAGTGTAGAATATGTAATGTGGAAAGCACTTAGGAGGTGCTTCTCCTTCGCTAAAATCCATTATCCTAGGTGCATGACCACCAGCAAGGCTCATTAGTGATCCTAGCTTGGATCTGCTCATGGAGTTGAGGGAAGAGAGGCAGATAGTGTTACCTCTGATTGAAACGTGAGGCTGAGCTAGTGGTGTGAATGTACAGTCTGTGAGCAAAACTGTCATGAGTATTACACTTTAACCCTTAAACCACCAGAATCAGCTATAGTCGGTTCCCAATGCAATTTGCCAGCACGCCAGAACCAAGTATATTTGGCAAAATACATTCATTGAACTCCACAACTGGCTAAAGTTGTTTTCCAGTGCAATTTGTCAGCACGCCGGAGCTGAGTATATTCGGCGACGTATATTCATTGAATGCTGCATCCGGCTATAGTCGTGTCCAATGTTGCCTCTAAGCTGAGCGCGTGAGTGATCACGCACACGAATTCAGAGTGTCGCTCATACTTCCCGCACGATCGCTCATTCCGACGGCGCCGCTCGTACTTATCGCGAAAATTGGTGCTCAGAAATTTTTGGCTTAAACAAAATGTCGCTCATAAACAAGGTTTTTTGCTCACTATATGCTACTCCTTAGAGGGAACATTGGTCGTGTCTCAGAGCAATTTGCCAGCATGCCGGAGCTGATCAGTCAGTGCCGTATATTCCTTGAGCAGCCAGCTCATGACCACTGCCGGCCCCAGCAGCACTGCAGCATCACTGTCCCTGGGATTCAGCCATTGCACTAGACTAGCCAGCAAGCATCAGCGCTTACCTCTGTGTTCTTGCGTGCAGCCAGTTTAAGTGCAGTTGACTCAGTGATTTACTGAATTCCATCAATGGCGTCAGTTGCTCCTTGTACGTATAATAATTGTTGCAGTAGTTTTTTTTTTAAGTTTTTATAGTTCATTGGCAGTGTGTAAAATGATCAGTGTTGCAGTAATTGTGATGCTCTTTGCATTAAAAAAAATGTGTTCCATTAAAATTTCACATTTTCTTTGTGAATTGTGACCTTTACTTAAAAAGTGCAGCAAAAAAGTATTTGGCATCCGGGGTGAATTAACCCCCAAGTATGTGGTGGTTTAAGAGTTAAAAAAATCACCAAGGATGTATTTCATGCATCCATATCCCCCTATGGTATATACCATATATGTATATAGGGAGACAACCAGGAGGACATCGTCGGTGTTACAACTGCCGTTGGCCAGGCCACGAGTGGCGGAATTGTTCCCGGAGGACAGGGGAGTGGGGGGACAAAAGGTACACCGTTCCCCCAAGGTTCACTGGGATGCATCAACAACGCAGCCTGATTGGGCAGGAACACCTCCGGGTCAGGGTGTATAAAAGGACTATGGGCCAGTCCAGACACTGAGCTGACCTGGGAGGTAGGAGGGCGAAGTGTCTGGGCGAGGAGGAAAGAGTATTATTGTTGTATTTATTAAGTACTAGCAAAATACCCGCGCTTCGCAGCAGAGAAGTAGTGTGTTAAAGTAGTTATGAAAAAGAAAAGGGAACATTTTAAAAATAACATAACATGATTGTCAATATACAGTAATTGTTTTGTGAGTGTTATGAGTGTTGCTGTCATCAAGGATTTGATTATCATTATTTCTTTCAATCAGGTTCGTATATGTAGGATGTGTTGTGTTCAAGTTACATTCCGTGTTTGTCAATCGTTGTAAAGATAACAGGTTTCATTCATCGATTCGTTTCTTACTGCATCAATAAACAGCTCGTCTTCCTCATTATCTGAGACGTGACACACTGCATGGACGGGTTTTTTTTTTACACTGTCCTCCTTTAGCGGGACATTGACTTTTTCCACCGTGTGCTTTGTTTCCGTAGGAGCTGCACTTATGAATATGTTTGTATGTGTCACACTCTTCATATTTTTTGCTGCCTTCTCAATTGTGTAATTCGGTTTTTGTTCAGCACTCTTTGGAACTGTTGCTTTTTGTCTGTGCACTGCGTCCAGTTCACGTGAGCCGCTCGGTGTACATGCATCGAAGGTTCCCAGCTGTGCTGGTGCCATCTCGTGCGATGTTCACGGCTGTATTTAATGTTAGCTAAGACCCGGCACTTAAAAGTTTCTCTCGCAGTTTCGCTGAGTTTGTGCCAAACATCACCCTGACCATCTCATCTTCGTCTGCATAAGCACAGTCCTTCACCCGTGAGTATTTAGCGGCAGTGTTTCTATTGGATTGCTGCTGATGGACGGTCTTATATGGGCAGGCACTAAATTACGCCTCCCACGGCCATCGAGCAGACGTCTATTATAGTATATGGATAAAAAAATAGGTTCCAGTTATGACCATTACGTGTAGAATTTCGAAATGAAACCTGCCCAACTTTTGTAAGTAAGTTGTAAGGAATGAGCCTGCCAAATTTCAGCCTTCTACCTACACGGGAAGTTGGAGAATTAGTGATGAGTGAGTGAGTGAGTGAGTGAGTCAGTGAGGGCTTTGCCTTTTATTAGTATAGATATGAGTAGTGTGGAGGGTGCTTTGTGCACGTTAGTGTTAATTAATAAAAAGTCTTGGACTTTTATCCAGTGTCTAGTGTGGTACCTGAGGGTTCAAGGGAGCACTAGCGCCCCCTACTGCCACACTGGCGTAGTCGGCAGGATTCTCTGGCCGTCTGTTGGGAAGGGACCTGCATTTAAAACAAAATTTGTGTGGGCAGACAACTCAAGGAAGGTCACGCGTCAATGCACCACCACCCACTACCGAGAGCGCTGCGAGTGTGAGCCTGATTCTACTCGGAGAATGATGGGGAAGAAGTCCAGGAAAAAAAAGGTCAGTCCCAGCTGGGTACAGCATCTGACGGACGGGAGCGAGGAAGACCGTGCGCTAATTCGGGCCGAGCGAGCCCGAGTGGCACCACAGTCGCAGACAGCTACTGAGCGCGTCGGACTCCCTAGATGGATTGGGGACTACGCTGCCTAGTCCAGAGGTAGGTGCAGGGAAAGCGGCCAACGGGTTGGGCTGTTTTTTATCCTGTTTTGTAGACGCCCGCGTCCAGAAAATCTGCGGCGTGTCAGACGCCTATCTCATGTCCCGGCAAGAGGGCCGCATTTCCCAGAAAATAAGCCAGGATGCGAGACGGCTAGCGACGCCCCCATATGAGGACAACAGCCTGGTTACCCGTGGTGGATGCCGGGAAGGTGAAGGACGCTCAGAGTCCTCCGGGGAGGTCGTCCGTTCACCAACTAGTCTGAGCCTCCGGGAAAAGGAGGGGAAGATGAGCGAAGCAGTGCCAGCGAAAACCGCTGCCAACGAGCAGCGGAAGATGTCTGAACGGCCCTCCGTTGCAGTAGGATGGGAGGAAGACAGTCGGCCAACAATGGCCAGCCGACCCCTGGAGGACTCCAAGACCCAAGAGTCTTTGCGCAACCCAGCTGAACACGTGCCAGGAGGGCCCGTATTAACTAACTTTGCAGACTTATGGGGTCCCGAGAAAGGAGGACATCCCTCACGGGGCTGGATGCTCCGCCCCAGTTGTCATCGCTAAGGGGAATTGAGGAGGACTGCCGGCTTCGTGCTCCGGCCCTCACCCCCAGGCCACCAGGAGGAGCTCTCCTGACAGCAGGATCGTGCCCAGAGTTCCAGCAGGGCCTCATGGACTATGTAGTATTGTAGTATTTATACACAGCCCTGCTGGATACCTTGGGGGCCACTGGGAGTTGCTGTAGGGGGGCTCGTGGACTCTTGTGTGCCCTATAACCCGGGAGTACATCACGGTCATGTGACAGGAAGGAACGACGTGCTCCCGGGTTGAAGAAAAGGACTGTTTACCCTGACCCGGAAGGAATAAGGGACTGTGGTCTGATTGGGCAGGAACACCTCCCGGTCAGGGTGTATAAAAGGACTATGGGCCAGTCCAGACACTGAGCTGAGCTGGGAGGTAGGAGGGTGAAGTGTCTGGGCGAGGAGGAAAGAGTATTATTGTTGTATTTATTAAGTATATGAGTAGTGTGGAGGGTACTTTGTGCATGTTAGTGTTAATTAATAAAAAGTCTTGGACTTTTATCCAGTGTCTAGCGTGGTACCTGAGGGTTCAAGGGAGCACTAGCGCCCCCTACTGCCACAATATATATATATATATATATATATATATATATATATATATATATATATATATATATATATATATATATATATATATATATATATATATATATATATATATGACATACCTCCAATAATGAAGTTTCTTATTAAAACAGCTTTATAAGGAACATAAGACTAATTACACCAGCACTAACTGTAGGCCATGTGAAAGCATTAGCAACAGTTAAAAAAGACATTAAGTAAGATAAAAGGAAGTTAGAAAGAAATATTGAAGAAAAGGCACAAACATGCATAGATGTTCACAGAGACTCATAGACATATGGGATAAATTAGCAGGTAGTGTGGTAGACAGTAGGATATTATGGACCTTCAAAATGAAGTTAATGTTATTTTGGAGAAATAAGGTGGATAAGTGTGGTGATCTTTCCAAAGAGCTAAAGTGCTTGAATGCATCTACTTTGTTAACTAAGGTATTACTACCTTATCCATTACTCCATTTATTAAACTCAGTTTATACACAACAGGGTCAAAAGACAGAATTGGACATCTTAAGCACAAGACAGTAACCAGACCTTGAGGGTACACCTGTCTCTTACATGGCACATCCACGTGGCAATTTGGAATTATAATTTAACCAAATAAAGGGATGTTCAAAATATGGAAGAATGGGGTACTCTAAGAAAAACCCTTGAAGACACATACAGAATGTGAGAAGATGCCAACTCCACATAAGGAATTCTCAGCCCAGGAGTCACACCCAGGATTCTGGAGTTGTGAAGTCGAAGGGCTAAACACTGTGCTGCTGTGCTGGTCTGAACTCTTACATGCACTACACTGATAAACTTTAGGAATGTGACAGGTAGACATTTTAATACTGTAAGATGGAAACCTGATAAAAAAATCAGCATTCATTTTTCATGGATGTGTTAAATATTGAAAACAAGAGAAATATAATTTATGTAACTGTTAGATGAGGTGGAAAGGAAAATCAATTACACACAACCAGCCATTAATGTGTTGATGGCAAGTGTAGGAGAAATGAGCTTCACCCTTTACTTTACCCTTTATTAATGGAAACCTGGTCTACAAAAAGACTAGAAATCAAAGCTAATTTCTGATCTAACAAGGGTGATACCATTATTTTATAGACATTATACAAACATAAGCTCCAAACTAAAACCATTTAGTACTGTACTTACTTAAAGTCCATAGTAGCTCATATATGGTAATACAGTTACCCCTTCCTAACCCAACCACAGGAGATGCACAAACCAGTGTGTTTCTTCATGCCGGTCCCAAGCCTGGATAAATGGGGAGGCTTACATCAGGAAATGCATCTGGTGTAAAATTTTGCCAAATCAATATGCGGACAACAATACAAATTTCCATACCGGATCAGTTGAGCCCCGGGTTAACAACGACCGCCACCAGTGCTGTTAGCCAATAGGGCGCTGGTGGAAATTGGGCTACTGTTGATCGAAGAAGAAGAAGAAGGAGAAGAAGAGGGGGGAGATGTGTCTGGAGTAGGAGGAGAGGAGGAAAGTAAAGAGAGTGGAACTGAGGGTAGGAACTTTGAATGTTGGCAGTATGACTGGTAAGGGGAGAGAGTTAGCAGGTATGATGGAGAGAAGGAAGGTTGATGTATTCTGCGTGCAAGAGACTAAATGGAAGGGGAGTAAGGCCAGGTGGATCGGGGGTGGATTCAAATTGTTCTATCATGGTGTGAATGGGAGGAGAAACGGAGTAGGAGTTATTCTGAAGGAACAGTATGTCAATAGTGTTTTGGAGGTGAAAAGAGTGTAAGGCAGAGTAATGATTATGAAGCTGGAAATTGGAGGTGTGATGATGAATGTTGTTAGTGCATATGCACCACAAGTTGGCTGTGCAATGGGGGAGAAAGTAGATTTTTGGAGTGAGTTGGATGAAGTGATGAACAGTGTACCCCAGGGACAGAAAGTGGTGATTGGAGCGGATTTCAATGGGCATGGTGGTGAAGGGAACAGTGGAGACGAGGAGGTGATGAGTAGTTATGGTGTCAAGGAGAGGAATGAAGAAGGTCAGAGGATAGTGGATTTTGCCAAACGGATGGACATGGCTGTGGTGAATACGTATTTTAAGAAGAGGGAGGAACATAGGTTTACGTACAAGAGTGGAGGAAGATGCACACAGGTAGATTACATCCTATGCAGAAGAGCTGATATGAAGGAGAATGAAGACTGCAAAGTGGTGGCAGGTGAAAGTATAGTTAAGCTGCATAGGATGGTGGTCTGTAGGATGACGTTGGAGATCAAGGAGAGGAAGAGAGTGATTGCAGAGCCAAGGATCAAATGGTGGAGGTTGAAAAGGAAGACTGCAAGATTGAGTTTAGAGAGGAGGTGAGACAGGCACTGGATGGCAGTGAAGAGTTACCAGACAGCTGGGAAACTACAGCAGATGTAGTAAGGGTAACAGCAAGAAGGGTGCTTGGCGTGACATCTGGAAAGAGGAAGGAGGAAAAGGAAACCTGGTGGTGGAATGGGGAAGTACAGGAGAGTATACAGAGGAAGAGGATGGCAAAGAAGAAGTGGGATAGTCAGAGAGATGCAGAAAGTAGACAAGAGTACAAGGAGATAAGGTGCAAGGTGAAGAGAGAGGTGGCGAAGGTGAAAGAAAAGGCATATGATGAGTTGTATGAGAGGCTGGACACTAAGGGGGGAGAAAAGGACCTGTACCAATTGGCTAGACAGAGGGACCGAGCTAGGAAAGATGTGCAGCAAGTTAAGGTAATAAAGGATAGAGATGGAAACGTACTCAGAAGCAAGGAGAGTGTGTTGAGCAGATGGAAAGAGTACTTTGAGAGGCTGATGAATGAAGAGAACGAGAGAGAGAAGAGGTTGGATGATGTGGAGATAGTGAATCAGGAAGTGCAACGGATTAGCAAGGAGGAAGTAAGGACAGCTATGAAGAGGATGAAAAATGGAAAGACCGTTGGTCCAGGTGACATACCTAGGGAAGCATGGAGGTGTTTAGGAGAGATGGCAGTGGAGTTTTTAACCAGATTGTTTAATAGAATCTTGGAAAGTGAGAGGATACCTGAGGAGTGGAGAAGAAGTGTACTGGTGCCGATATTTAAGAATAAGGGGGGTATGCAGGACTGCAGTAACTACAGGGGAATAAAATTGATGAGCCGCAGCATGAAGTTATGGGAAAGAGTAGTGGAAGCTAGGTTAAGAAGTGAGGTGATGATTAGTGAGCAGAAGTATGGTTTCATGCCAAGAAAGAGCACCTTAGATGCAATGTTTGCTCCGAGGATGTTGATGGAGAAATTTAGTGAAGGCCAGAAAGAATTGCATTGCGTGTCTGTGGACCTCGAGAAAGCATATGACAGGGTGCCTCGAGAGGAGCTGTGGTATTGTATGAGGAAGTCAGGAGTGGCAGAGAAGTACGTAAGAGTTGTACAGGATATGTATGAGGGAAGTGTGACAGTGGTGAGGTCTGCGGTAGGAGGGACAGATGCATTTAATGTGGAGGTGGGATTACATCAGGGATCAGCTCTAAGCTCTTTCTTATTTGCAATGGTGATGGACAGGTTGACAGACGAGATTAGACAGGAGTCCCTGTGGACTATGATGTTTGCTGATGATATTGTGATCTCTAGCCATGGTAGGGAGCAGGCTGAGGAGGCCCTGGAGAAGTGGATATTTGCTCTAGAGAGGAGAGGAATGAAGGTCAGCAGGAACAAGACAGAATACATGTGTGTAAATGAAAGGGAGGTCAGTGAAATGGTGAGGATGCAGGGAGTAGAGTTGGCGAAGGTGGATGAGTTTAAATACTTGGGATCAACAGTACAGGGTAAATGGATTTGTGGAAGAGAGGTGAAAAAGAGAGTGCAAACAGGGTGGAATGGGTAGAGAAGAGTGTCAGGAGTAATTTGTGAGAGACTTGTATCAGCAAGAGTGAAAGGGAAGGTCTAGAGGACGGTAGTGAGACCAGCTATGTTATATGGGTTGGAGACGGTGGCAATGACAAGAAAGCATGAAACGAAGAAATGAGTACATTAGAGGGTTAGTTCAAGTTGGACAGTTTGGAGACAAAGTCAAAGAGGCGAGATTATGTTGGTTTGGACATGTGCAGAGGAGAGATGCTGGGTATATTGGGAGAAGGATGTTAAGGATAGAGCTGCCAGGGAAGAGGAAAAGAGGAAGGCCTAAGCAAAGGTTTATGGATGTGGTGAGAGAGGACATGTAGGTGATCCGCTGAGGCAACCCCTAACGGGAGCAGCTGAAAGAAGAAGAAGAAGAAGTTAATCCTTCCTGGGAAACTTGGTATTAATAGACTAAATCCTAGTAAACTCCAAACTTTAATGTAAAACAAACATTATTAAAGAGAAATGTCTTTATGTAGTTCATATTTTCCTTAAATTTCTCCATGTTAATCTTTGGCCTAATTCACAGGAAACAGCTCACATGTGGAATGATTAAAAGGCCAATTCACAGCTATATATAAAACTAAATGAGATATAGTGCCTAGCACAAAGGTAATTAGCAAGAAAATGTATTTCATTTTACACAAAAGTCACCTTAGACACTTCATGTATTGCTTTAAAATAGCCGAGTGTTCATTGCAAGTAGAAAAAGATTAAAATTGAAACAAATCATCTTCACGGTCCTATAAGTTGGTTACTGTGAACTATTGTTATGTCTATGGTATTTTTACTGAAGAACAGCATTGTATGTGCACAGTACTGTAGATCGTTCCTACAGAAATAAAAGTCACTCCTCCATGGACCTCAGTCCCAGTCAGGTGCTATGGCCATCTTCTACATCTGCACAGTTTCACTTCCCAAAAATATGAGTAAAACAGAATTGAGTATTGCTGCATCTTCTGCTCTTGTCTGAAAGATTGCCTCTTTGACATTGACATTCTTATTGCCTTAGTTTTTTTTTCTATTTTCATCTCTCTCTGGCTTTGAAGTTGTCCTTGGTAGGTGCCCTGAGTTTTAACTCACACAAAAAAATTCTTATTAAATCTACCTTTTATCATTATTAAAGCACCTTGTGCCTCTGAGCTGTCTTATCTCTCCCTCTCTGACATTCTTTCGTGACATCTCTCCTCTGCATTTGGAGCCGCTCTCTGTTTCAACTGATTGCTTTCTTGAACTTTACAGAGATCCTCTTACCAGGATTTCAGTGGCATCATGACATCATAGCTGGACACATTAGTCTCTGTCGAGATTTTACACAAAGGGCATTGTGTACCCTTTGTCACTGCATAAAAGTTGCAGTGTTAGGAGGCTTTGAAGATTGTCAATCTGCCATGTAATGCCTGACCCTTTAAAAAAAACCCAAGGCTCAGGCTGCCAGAGGGAACTGCAGCAGGATGGTAGCAGGCCTTCCAAAACAAATGATTAGTGGGGTTAGCTCAAAGGTCTGCTATGGAGCTTGGAATGGTAAGTGAAGACAAGGCCATGATTGGTAGGAGAAAGAGAGCCCATAGAATCACAGACTGAGTTAAGCTGGGTGAGAACAGAGGAGTGGTACTAGGGGACGACTTAGGCCAGCCATACCACTAACTGGACAGGGCAATAACCTGTATGGGAAGGCCCAAACAGCATCACAGTTACTGTTTTTGTTTTCTTATTGTGTACCTTGTTACTCCTTACAGTAATAATTTTGTGGGCATTAATTTAACAGCTTTTGCATTCCATCTCAATATTGTTTCATAGTTTGTATCTTGTGGTCTGTATGGTGAGTTGAAACAATGCTATATAATTAATACATGCTGTTGTTAGATCTTACACTCATCCATTGATAACATAATTTTGTGATAATTAATGTTAGGACTGTTTAAAAATAAATATTAAAAACAGAAAGATAAATAATTAAATTTCAAGTTCAATTTCAAGTTGAAATATATCGGTATGTATATTGTGTATATAATGTAGTACACAGAAATGTTTACGCACACTAGTGAAGTTCAGTCTAGACTAGAGGGAATGAATGTGACGCAGTGAATATAACATCATAAATTAACTGCAGCATTATGCCAGAATAATGCTTCACCTTCACTCACATGTTGATGAAAATTGTCTCTGAATCGTGTAGTGTGGCTGCCACTGGTCCTCTACCTTTTGCCAGGATCGATTAAGGAGAAAAATGCCTGTGCTGAATGGCTGAGGTTTTTAATAACAGTGATTGTGTTTCTAAAGCAGCAAGTGTTTTATGTAATCCCTGAACAGAAAGCATCTGTGTACCTTTATTATTGTGTGCCAATTTTACAACCCACTGCAGAATCCCTCATCCCTAAGCAGAACAGTAGACATTTCAATATGTTATAAGGCTAGCGTGGATACTGGGCATCTATAAATTTTAGTGAGCCTGGAGGAAGGCCTTCCTCATATATCTAAGGAAGAAAACATGTTGGAAAAACATCTTGATGAAAGCTGACACATGTTGTGTCCACTTTAAATGATTGCCACTATGAGGCATGTAGGAGTGTGGTCTTCTTTCTGAAGTCTATGACAAGCTTCTTGATTTTGCAGATATGAAGGGTGAGACTGTTGTCCTGACATCGCTGACAGGTAAAATTTTTATCCATCAGCTATGTTTTCATTTTTAAAGATTAAGCCTAGGATTGTGGTTTCATCAGCAAGTTTAATAATGGGATAGGAACTGTGTTTGGTCCAATAGTCATAGGTAAACATAAAGAGTACAGAAGGCTGCTCAATACATTGCCCTGAACGGCCAAATTATACAAAAATAATTATAAAAGCAATTCTAATTAGCCATTTTCCAATGAGTAAATAGACCAGTAAACAACATAGAGAGAGATTAGCATTGCTGTCTTACATATCCATTGTCATGGGATCAGATGCTATTTTTATCTATAAGCAGTCTCTGTGTGTATATATGTGGTTGGAGGTTGGGAGCGTGCACTGATTAGAGCGCGTTGCCACACCCACCATACAACAAACCACCTGGATTGGTGCCCAAGTGCAGCCGTGAAAAGGGTGACAGGTAGGGGGTTAATTGGTAAATCTAAACTGGCCCCAAATAATGTGAAAAGGTGACACAAACATGGCAAAAAGGGTTGAAAGACTTTGAAAAAATTCCACAAACTAGGCCAGGACATTTACTGGTCTGCCTATAGTTAGGTCTCACCCTAGGCAGCCTAACCCCAAACTTCACAGGCAGGCTAAAACTGGGCTCTGGTATTTAAAGTTTAAAACATACTTTTAAATGTAAAACAAAAACACAAAAATAACCTTTAAAGGACATACAACTATGGCTTGAATAGATAAAAACACAGTAGTATTCCTCCAATTTAAAGAATGTAAAAAGTATTCAAAAACAAGAGTGAATCAACAAGCAAAGCAGGAAAAAAGCAAAAACAGGCAAAAAGATATGACTAAAATCTATTATACAAGAGGATAATACAAGGACAAAGAAAAAAAATAATCAGAAACAAAAAAGCCCAATACAATAATAATAATAATAATCACTTCAGCAACTCTCAATAAACCTCAGGGGGCCTTCTCCTTCATCTGAATCTAAAGGCGGAGGGCTGTCCATGCCGCAGTGACATTAGGGTGGCCCCACCTCTTGAGGTTCCACCCACAGAACACAAGGAGCATAAGAAAACAACTTAGATACATAAGACATTAACTGATATTTAAACATAGCATTATTAAAAGTTGTGTAAAAAACATTTAAAAAAATCTAATTTACTGTATTTATTTTTTGTTATTTATTAATTTATTTATTTTGTGCTATTCTTATTTATTTGCTATATTTATTTATACATCATCTGTGACATAAGAATACTATGCCTTTTGCAGTGTATGTGACAATAAAGATATCTAATTTAATTACAATAAGGTAAAAGAATAAGCAGCAATAAGACAGAGAAAAAAACCATGGCTGTAACATAACATTAAGTGTGAGTAAGTGGGGGCGTTTGAATGTGTGTTTCCTGAGAAGGATTGTTGTCCTACTGTTTGCTGTGTTGAAATTGTTTGTTTTAGCTCACAGCAGCCCTTAACTTGGTGAATCAGGTTTGAAGATATATATATTGTCACACACGTGTGCACATGGGAGGCAGCTAAAGGGCTCGAAAGAAGGAAATTCCACACCAGATCAGGGCGTGGTGAGGTGCACTGATCCTTTCTCTTTTTCCACTGCAGACCCATTATGGGAAATTCCACCTGGCCTCCATGACACCAGTCCTGTCCAGAAGACGTCCCTTCCGGTCATGAGCCTGACCATTTCACTTTCGGTTCCGGTCATAATTACCTCACTTCCTCTGCCACACTTTAAAAACCCACCATTTCAACCACACGATTTAGTTTTGTTTTGGACTCAAACCTGTACAGTACATGTCTACATGTCTGTACTAAAAATCCTTCCATTTGCAGCTGCCCCAAATCTTTTTTGTGGCTCTTGTGTCATCTTTGAGGGAATATATATATAATGTCACACACATGCAAATAGGAGGAAGTTGAGTGGACCGAAAGAAGGTAATTCCACCCCAGGCCAGGGGGTAGCAGGGTGCGCTAAACTTTCCTCTGTTTTCTCTGCAGACCAGATAATGGAAAACCTGCCTGATTTCTCTTCAAAGACTTCACTTCCGGTTCTGGCACCCTGAAAGATGTCACTTCCGGTTCTGGAATCATCTTGAACATCACTTCTGGTCCCAGCATCCAAGATGACATAATTTCCGGGACCAGATCTATAAAGATGCCATCAAGATCAGAGAACTCGAACTGTGCACTTCAGTGAGAGGACTAAAACCTTTTGCAGCAAGGTACAATATATGGGTGGCTGTCCAAAACCTTTCTGTGTGTCCAATGCGGATTTATTTTACTCTCTCTCTCTCTCTCTCTCTCTTGCTTTGTCCTGATTCCACCCGACTCCAGCTTTGAATGAAGGGAGACGGTCCCTTTTATCTCATCCCGGATGAGCTCCAAGTGCCTCCCGGCATTCCTCCCTGGACACGCCCCAGTATGGCGGAAGTGCCGGTTGCTCTCCCCGGTGTCCCTTCTCCTCTTCCCCCCAGCACTTCCTGGTGTGGCGGAAGTGCTGAGTTCCAGGGTCCCCAAGGCATTGGGGCTCCCCCTGGCGGTGACCACGGGTCCCTACAGGGTTGGGCTTCCAAGCCCTCTACCTGTGGCCCCCAAAATTCTACACACGTTTACTTGAGATTTTTGCAAATTTATTAAAAATAAAAAAATTGAGAAAGCACATGTACATAAGTATTCACAGCCTTTGCCATGAAGCTCAAAATTGAGCTCAGGTGCATCCTGTTTCCCAAGATCATCCTTGAGATGTTTCTGCAGCTGAATTGGAGTCCACATGTGGTAAATTCAGTTGATGGGACATGATTTGGAATGGCACACACCTGTCTATATAAGGTCCCACAGTTGACAGCTCATGTCAGAGAACAAACCAAGCATGAAGTCAAAGGAATTGTCTGTAGACCTCTGAGACAGGATTGTCTCGAGGCACAAATCTGGGGAAGGTTACAGAAAAAAATTCTGCTGCTCTGAATGTCCCAATGAGCACAGTGGCCTCCATCATCCATAAGTGGAAGGAGTTCGAAACCACCAGGACTCTTCCTAGAGCTGACCGGCCATCTAAACTGACCGATCGGGGGAAAAGGGCCTTAGTCAGGGAGGTGACCAAGAACCCGATGGTCACTCTGTCAGAGCTCCAGTGGTCCTCTGTGGAGAGAGGAGAATCTTCCAGAAGGACAACCATCCCTGCAGCAATCCACCAATCAGGCCTGTATGGTACAGTGGCCAGACGGAAGCCACTCCTTAGCAAAAGGCACATGGCAGCCCACCTGGTGTTTGTCAAAAGGCACCTGAAGGACTTTCAGACCATGAGAAACAAAATTCTCTGGTCTGATGAGACAAAGATTGAACTCTTTGGTGTAAATGCCAGGCATCATGTTTGGAGGAAACCAGGCACCACTCATCACCAGGCCAATACCATCCCTACAATAAAGCATGGTGGTGGCAGCATCATACTGTGGCGATGTTTTTCAGCGGCAGGAAGTGGGAGACTAGTCAGGATAAAGGGAAAGGTGACTGCAGCAATGTACATAGACATCCTGGATGAAAACCTGCTCCAGAGTGTTCTTGACCTCAGACTGGGGCGATGGTTCATCTTTCAGCAGGGCAACGACCCTAAGCACACAGCCAAGATATCAAAGGAGTGGCTTCAGGACAACTCTGTGAATGTCCTTGTGTGGCCCAGCCAGAGCCCAGACTTGAATCCGATTGAACATCTCTGGAGAGATCTTAAAATGGCTGTGGCCGACGCTTCTCATCCAACCTGATGGAGCTTGAGAGGTGCTGCAAAGAGGAATGGGTGAAACTGGCCAAGGATAGGTGTGCCAAGCTTGTGGCATCATATTCAAAAAGACTTGAGGCTGTAATTGCTGCCAAAGGTGCATCGACAAAGTATTGAGCAAAGGTTGTGAATTCTTATGTACATGTGATTTCTCAGTTTTTTTATTTTTAATAAATTTGCAAAAACCTCAACTAAACTTTTTTCACGTTGTCATTATAGGGTGTTGTGTGTAGAATTCTGAGGAAAAAATTAATTTAATTCATTTTGGAATAAGGCTGTAACATAACAAAATGTGGAAAAAGTGATGCGCTGTGAATACTTTCCGGATGCACTGTATAATGTATTTCAGCATGAAAACTAATCAACGCATAACAGTTTGGGTAGGAAACAGATTACCTAATATTATTTCTTGATGGCATATAACACAAGATAATGCGAGGGAGCGGGGCTACCTGGTGTAGGGTCATCTTGGCTGAAGGTGGAAGTGGAAGAACAGTTAGACTGTGGAGTACTTCTCAATTTTTTCTCCTCATTACTCTTTTCATCAGACAATGGAAGAGACTGACCTTGCACTCACGTGTGACAGTAAATTTTATATTCAGGGTGAAATCAAACTCCCCCACATCATCACAAACCACATATGTTGGATTCAAAATGAAAGCCTTCAGTAAACAGCAGAGAGCTTCTCTATGCTGTATTTGGCACTATTACACATGTCCTGAGCTTGAGTTTCTCCAGGAACAAATTCATACAAATACCCACCCTGCAGATAATTTGATTCAAGCATTGAGCTTCAGAACAAGAAGAATTATTTCCTGTCAGAGTTTCTATAGAAACCAATGTGTGGGCTGTTGAGTGTGTGAGGGGGTATGGATATCGTGAACTAAAGTCCTCTGAGTATCTAAAAAGAGAAAGAGAATACATATTTTATTTAATTAGTTTTGCTGAGAAGAATTAAGAAGAAAAGCCACAAGGTGTCTAGATTTATTTATACGAGTATTTAAAATTAATTAGGTGGGACTTACCCCTACCGAGTGAAACAATCCCAGCTGAGAGGACGAACAATGTAGAAATGCTCTCCTGAAGTCACAGAGCCAAGTCAATTATTACCATATAAATGGCAGTAGAATAACAATAAATTAATTTCCTGAGCAGGCTAATGATTCATTCCACTTTTCAATTCAGGTTTCAGTTGCTAAACTCTTTTTGAATATATTAATTGAGTCTCTTATGAAAAAGTTGGAAAGTATGGTAATGCACACCTCCCAAAGGGGCTGTTTGCTCTTAGACACCTTCGTAGGCCATGCAATGAGTGAAGCGTAGTGTGCAGAGTGCAGTGAGTTAAGCCATTTTAATTTTTATATGCTTTCATATCATTAAATACATGACACTTTGCATTTCATTTGTTTAATTTGACTGAGAGACTGGCTAATGCCTGCTTTTTTCAGTGGGAGTATATTATTAGTAACTGCCACCTATTCACAAAGACATTTATTTAGTTAATTATACCCAATGGCCAGCAATTGCTGAGCTTGTACAGAAATTTAAAATTTTCCCAGAGCACAAAGAATTTGGATTCAAAGTAGCCTGTAGGTAGTCCACTGTTTCACTTCCTTTCCTATTGTATATTTCTTCTTAAAGTAGTTCAAGGAAATCAGACTCTTGATTCCACAACTGTTTTTAACTCCACTTTTTAAATGACTATATTGACCTAGCAACTCTACCATTACGAAACTTGACTCAGTGTAATGCAAATAAAGCATCAATGCATACTTACAGCATGAGGACTGCATCTTCTATATAATACAACACTAAGCTCTGAGTGTCCAGTCCCTCAGAGAAATCTGATTGGTCAGTTTAGCTTTGGTGTGACTGGTCGGTTTAACTTCAATCTATCATTTCTTTTACAAGATGTTAAATTTTTCGGCCACCACCTTGTATATTAACAATTCTAACATTCATGTTTATCTGTCATTAGGAGAGAGCATTGTGTTTCAGGGGCATGTCCTCAGAGGTTGTGATCTTCTAGTGATCAATATGATGGTTTAAAGAGTCAGCTGAAAGTTCCTTCCTAGTCTAATTTGCGGATCAACCCTTTTCTAAGTCGTTTGTTCAAAACCTCATTTCATTTTTTGTGTTTCTGACCTTGTTGCTAAAGTTTTTTAGATTATGATTTTTGTCTTACATCTTGGCCTGATGATTGTTTCTTTCCAGCTGCCAGTTTTACCTTAACCTGTGCCATGTCCGTGTTCAGGTACACTTGTTGGCTTGCTGACATAACACTCCTGTAAATTTTTCTACATTTTTGATCAAAAAGCTCAGATCCATTCTTGTGGCTGCTTCCTCATTTCATAGCAGCAATCTGAGTTTATCTCATGTCACATGACTTTCATGTCATGTGATTAGCAATGGGTGTAGTTGTAATAAACAATATTGTAACACCCATGGAAACAGTGCACAAAATGGCACACTCATTAAATAAAGTGATCATATGATAGAATTACAAAAAACAATAACAAAAGTCTAAATAACAAACGAAACAATACCAACATTCCAAAAAATTAAGCCAAAGGAAACAGCACACATGCTAATGTGATAAGGTCAGTGCTGATGTTAGCAAGTGTGAAAATCCTGAACCTGACTCAATTTTAAAAGTAGCAATAAAAAGAACTGACAGATGCTATTCATAATCCAGTGCTTAAGATATTCCAGCAATCACTTTAAATGGGGACAGGGACACAAGTGCATATGTGCCGTCCATCAGTATCTTAATAAATTATTTTGGAATAAATTAATAATAAAATAATTTGGAATTGAAAAAAAAAACTAGAAAAATTTAAAATTCCATTCTTTTTATTTACAAACTATATACAGTTCACAGCTTAAACATCATGAGTGGCACAGGGGTGATTTCCCTTCAGAGTAACAACAAATGGATGGATTAAAGCGTGTGGTTTACAAACAATGACATGTACTATCATTGACTACCAGATTTATCTTACCATATGCACATACTATATTTATTCACATACAGCTTTTATCCTTTAACTAAAAACTAAACTCTGCTTAAGACCAAAATTATAAATATTATTATTTCATTGCCACATTAAATATCAACATAACTCAGAATATAATTTTCACAAACACTTCAAAGCAGCTTTTATAAAAACGCACCTGTCAGAAAATCACTTTGCCTGGTTTATGACATTTGCTATCATGAGTTCACATCAGGGTGTGGACATTAGGTGGCTAATGTCACTTACTGAAGAGTAATATCAAATCCACATGTACAACGTACAATTAATTAAAATATTTTCCAAATATCTCCCTCCTTTTTTAGATTTGTCCCAACTTTAAGGCTACCTTTGGGAAATTCAAATTTCAGATGATTATTTCAGAATTGCCATAAATCCGCTTTTCTTGTTTTGTTTTCAAGTTATGTCATGTATGTGATCAGACCTTGCTGTTGCTTATGCCTGTGTGTTAAAGCAGAATTAGACACTAAATTGGAGATTCAGTAACTAACTGGACTGCAGACGACATTGCATTCACTCCTGTATCGTTCAAATAATAAACGTTACTTTGGTTTTAAAAAACCCAATGAATGGTACAATTTTTATGTTTGTTGATTCATTTTCAGTAATTAGGAATGCTATTTTAGTAGCCCTGCTAATCGCACATGAGATTATGCAGTTCTGTTGAATGTCATATACAGTGGTACCTCGGTATACGTCTGCTTTGGAATAAGTCCAACTTGGTATACGTCCTGTTTGGACACAAAAAGTTTTGCTTGGTATACGACCTATGTTTGGAATACGACTCGCGTGCTAACCTTGTTTACCTCTCTCGAGACAAAGCCACGACTGCCCACGAGCGTTAGTGCGCCAGTTGCTAGCATTCAGTGAACAACCCGCGCTATAACTCTCTGTGAACTTTCATGTGTGTGATATAGCGGTCCACAGTTCCTGTCAAAGTCCAGCTTTAAAATAAATAATTACCTCACTCGCAGCTTGGTGAGGGGGCGTGGTGGTTATGTGGCTGAAGGTTGTCAGGGCAATTAGCGATGTGTGAGTTTCTCACCAAAGTGCAGTTGTGAGGGACCATCCGCATTCATGATTGTTCCTGGGGCTGCTTATCTTGATAAACAGAAGCGCGAGTCAGCTAGAAGGGGAATAAAAAGAAAAAAAAGACGGGAGGTTGAGTGAGTGAGAGAGAGAGGGCTGCTTATCTTGATAAACAGAAGCGCGAGTTGGCTTGAAGGGGAGTAAAAAGAAAGAACGAACGAGAGAGAGAGAGAGAGAGGAGCGAGCGCGAGAGCGCGCATTGGATGAAGTGGCTGAAGAAGGTAGAGCGAAGGTCAGCTGCAAGTAGGGCGACTCCTCAGTTGGGAAGCAGGCACCGGGCTTCTTTTTTTTTAAAGAATGCTTCCTGCTTTTAACTTCGTTGTTTTTAAGAAGACTTTTTTCTATTGTTTTTAACCTCCACGTTTCACTTCTGATTTTATGGATTATTTATTGGAACTTTGGAGACTGCACTTTAATTTGAACACCTTGTTTTGTTAATTGTTTTAATAAAAGCACTTTGCACTTTTTCACCATCCCCTTGCTTTGTTGTTACCGATGAGGTTAGCAGCGAGGCACATTACCGACGGTGTAGGATTCAAGGGCTCCCCGGCAGCAGATGGGAGCATACAGCAAACCTGCATCGTCACAACGTGATTTTGTGTTTTTTTCATGTAAATTTGAATTGATTGTTGAAAAGTATGAAGGTGGCATGCGTATCCGGGACATGGCTGTTGCATACCGTTTGCCGAGAACGACGGTATCTACGATTGTGAAAAACAAAGATGTTATTAAAAAGTAAAGTGAGGTAAAATTTTCATTTATTTCATCTAATTGCTTTTGTATTTATGTATTTTAGTATTAAGCAGTGTTTAAATTATTTTATACAACCCCATCAATGTATAATATGCCAATAGCAATAGGATTTTTTTCATGGGAACGGATTAATCATTTTCCCATTATTTCTTATGGGAAAAATTTGTTTGGTATACGTCCTGTTTGGTATAAGTCAAAGGGTCTGGAACGGATTAAGGACGTATACCGAGGTTCCACTGTAATTAGCAAGCTTTCCCTGGTGCTTCCATACATTAACACTAGAATTACCAGAGCCTACGAAAAAACTCAAAAATCTGTCCCACATTAAATCGTTTCTTAAATCCGTTCGCACCTCTCAGCTGGCGTCTTTTGTCCTCTAAATGTGCCGATAAAGACAAGCTGCAAGCAGCCGGCTATTCCATCCCCCACCAACTTAGAACGTGCACAAACTTCTCCCAGCTCATGCCTTGATTGGTTATCTGGGAGTGAAGTGGAGTTTTAGACTGGAAATAACAGATCGTTATTTGGAACACACGCATTTCATGTGTGTTCCGTTTCTAAAGTAATCTGTGTAAACACATTTTTAAAACAGAAAAGTTTTTCATGTTCTAGTAGTAAATGACAAAATGTAGACATAAACTATTTAAGGTATGAAGCCTGAAGTCCAAATATCAAAGAAACACTTTCACAAAAGGTACAAATATAACAGAACAAGTGCGCTTTTATTCAAAAATATAACTGCAGAAAAAAAAGCCGCGTTAGCATGTCACATTGACACATATTTACTACAACTGCCTCGGTGGTGTAATGGTATGAACTCCAGACTGGTAATCAAAAGGTCACGAGTTTGATCCCGCATGACTCTGTTTTGAGAAGTGAACTGCTCTTATTCTTACTATTTTAGAATAAAAACATACTGTACATTTGATTTCAGTCTGTAACAGCCAGTGTAATTTATGATACTTGTAAAGGTTAGCTTTGCTTGTTTTTTTTATTCACTTTTCATTCTCTAAGTCGCATTCAGGATCCTTCCCTAATCTGACACATGAAATGCGTGTGTTCAAAATAACAATCTATTATTTCCACTCTAAAACTCCACTTCACTCCCAAATAATCAATCAAGGCATGAGCTGGGAGAAGTTTGTGCACGTTCTAAGTCGGTGGGGGGAGCCGGCTGCTTGCAGCTTGTCATTATCGCACATTTAGAGGACCAAAGACGCTGGGAGAGAGGTGCGAATGGATTTAAGAAGCGATTTAAGGTGGGACAGATTTTTGAGTTTTTTTAGTAGATACAAAGGTGCAAGTAAGAACGTTTCTTAATGTTGTTAATGTAGGTTAAATCATTAAGGGAGTAATCAAAAACAACACCAAAATTCCTTGCTTTAGAACAGGGGTGGGAAAACATTTTCTACGAAGGGCCACATTGAAAACTTTATTGTTATCGGGGGGCCTCATATATATTTTGTCTACTTCAATTACAATTTACAACGTATGAAAATATGAATTAATAATAATAACCATGTATTTGTCATTTATTTCACATTCACACTTTGTTAAACATGCACATTATATTTTAAAATATGAACTTGAAACGGTTTTTAATTTGGTAATAAGATTTTACTATTCATAATTATTTCAACAAAAGTTTATTGTTACTGTGGAAGACGAATGTTCTCTTCGTTCCCTTGTACTAATTCATGTCTGAGAAGTAAGCTTTACGAAACCAAGTAACAGCATTCTTTGTTTTAGCAAACAGAAAAATGTTTGTGCAAAGGACTCAAGGTCTGAGCATTCCACACATGAGTCTGCCTTATCACGTTTTCCCTTAGCTTACATCTGAACACCATAACAAAAGGAGCCAAGAAATCAAGTTTTACAAGGGACATTAAAGGGGCTCAAGGTTTGTGTATAATAAATGTGTTGACTGTTGCATTTTATAATGATATTAAATCATGCATTCTAGGGGTATAAAACTGGACCCCACCCAACAGACGGGGTTCAGAAGAGCCCTGACGCTGTCATGTATATTTGATTGTCTGCTTTTCTGAAACTCTTCTCACTGTGACTCTGAAAAATAAAGCTGCTTTATAACCGCACCTGCTGTCGGGTCTGAGTTTTCGTCCACATTACCTACCATAATAATTATGAAGAAGAAGGAACTTAATTTACATACAATCTGACCACAGAGTACAATTATAGTTAATGAGAAGTATGTAACTGTTCACAATTTTGGATAATGTTCTTGAACTGTGGAACCAGTTTACTGGTTGTGATTCGCATGACTGCATTCAAATTGCAGTCAGTCACCATCGACCTGGTCTTAGACTTGTTTATTTTCAGAAAAGAAAAAGTCTGCTCATAGATGTATGTGGACCCAAATAGTGACAAAAGTTTAGCAGCAAAGTTTTTTAAGTGTGGAAATGCTGCTGCTGACAAAGATCCATAAAACCCCAGCAGAAGAACTGACTTGAACTTCAGGTCATAATCTGCTTGTAGGTCAAGCAGCTCCAACTGTATATCCTCTGGGGCTGAATCAGCTTCTGCACTAAATGGTGAACTGAGGATATTGAAGAGTGGTTCCAAGTTCTTGAAGTCTTGGAACCTCCTTTCAAATTCCACAACCAAGGCATCCAACTGGGCCTTTTACTTTTCAGCCATTTCACCAGAAATGGTTTTCTGTTTCAGCAAAGGGAAATGGCAAAACCTGCTTTCACCTGCTTGCTTGAAGAACAGGGAGAGTTTTGCCTGAAATGATTTAGCGTGCACATACATTTCCTGTGCAAACAAGCTATTGCCATGAAGTTTGACAGTTAGCTCATTCAACTTTTCCATAATGTCAATAGCAAACATGAAGTCTGACTTCCACTCTTCATTAACAATGTTAGTAACAAAGTCACAATCAATATCCTTCATCTCCAGGAACATAACTATTTCTTCCTTGAGATCCCACACTCGCCTCAATATCTTGCCCACGCTCAGCCAGGGGACACTGCTGTGGTAGATAATATAAGAATGTTCAGTTTCCATATCTTCAAGCAGTGCCTTGAACTGCCTGTGGTTAAGTGCCCTGGCTCTGATGAGGTTTATCACACTGACAACTGGGTCAATAACATGCTTGATATTCAATGCAGCTTTACACAGACTTTCCTAATGGATGACACAGTGAAGAGGTGAGAGTGTGTGGCCCGTGCTCCATCTGTTGTTACACTTGCCATCTTATTCCACACCAACCCAGTTCTTTCAACACAGTTCACAACAGCACTGAATAAATCCTGGTCTATGGTTGTGTCTTTGACTGACTCAACACTAAGTAATTCCTCGGTAAGCTCGAAACGGTTTATTCCCCGTATAAATACCAACAATTGTGCTGTATCCTGTACATCGGTACTTTCATCCAACACAAGAGAGTACCACAAAAAGTCTTTGCTTGCATCTCGAAGTTGGTGCATCAAATTGTCACTTAACTTTTGAACACACCTGACTACAGTTCTCCTTGATAAAGAAATGCTGTAAAATTTAGTTTTCTGTTCTGGACACATAATGTTTGCTGCATCTGACAAGCATTCCTTGATGAATTCACCATCAGAAAAAGGCTTGTTCTGTTTTACAATACTGTGAGACAGCACCAAACTGGCTTCGGTTGCAGCATCTTGTATTAAAGACTGTTTGGTGAAAAAAGTTTGCTGCTTCTTTAAATTGTTAACCAATTCCTGGCATTTCCTTTTTCTCTCTTCGTTCGTTAAATTGTGCCCGAAATCCAAATGTTTTGTTTGGTGGTGTCTTTTTAAATTGTACTCCTTAAAGACGCTCACAAACTCGCGGCACAGCAAGCAAACTGCTTTGCTCCCAACGTTCGTGAAGCAGTACTTAACAGTCCATTCGTCATTAAAAACACCACATTCGTCCTCAATCTTCCTTTTTTGGAAACACTCATGGTTAAATCAATGCCTATTTGCTTTTAACTTACAATTTTTACAAAACCTTTCAAAATGTGAACAAAAGCCACTTCCGGTTGAGCGGAAACGCAGTTTTGAATAGGGATGTTAATAATTAATGACTAATCAATTCTGGAGCCATAAAAAGCAATTTAATATCCCTAGATTCGAATCAAATACTCAGAATATAATTTCAAAAATATAGTGAAAATTCTAATCGAACAAAATTAACATCGACGTAGGATCGCAACATGTGCGTGCCTACGGGCTGCATAATATAATATAATATAACTACGCGGGCCGTAGTTTGCCCACCCCTGCTTTAGAAGAAGGTCTGACGAGATCACCGTCAAGAGTGACTGAAAAGAAGCTCATTTTCTTAAGGTGAACTTTAGTGCCAATTTGCAGGAATTACAATTTAATTTTAAAGGAGTTCTGCTCATTCCAGGTTTTAATTTCACTAAAGCTGGTTGTGAGCAGTGATATTTCAGTTCTAATATTAATTGTAGTTTTTGTTTTTATTTTATTTTATAAAATATATTTTTATTTCATTCTAGTTTTCAGTGGAGTCAAAAATTTTTATTTCTATTTAGTTCTGTGTTTAAAAATGTAGGCTTACTGAGGCTTACTCATGCTGTAAAAGTGCCAACGGCGTTAGTGCAGAGTGTTACCTGGACAACCGGGTAGGAATCTCTTGCACAAGCGTTACCCGGACAATGGTGTAGACATATCTTCTCCTAGCCTCATAATGGTATCTTGTAAGAAACGTCCCTCATCATCAGTGATGACAAAGTGAATCTGTCTTCAGGCTGTTCATATTATAGTGGAACCTCGGGTCACAATCGTAATTCGTTCCATAACTCTGGGCGCAACCTGATTTGGTCGTGACCCAAAGTAATTTCCCCCATAGGATTGTATATAAATACAATGAATCTGTTCCGGACTGTAGGAGCTGAATGTAAATATATATTTTTTTAAAGATTTTTAACCACAAAAATACAGTGTAATAGTAAACTAAATGTAAAAATATTGCATAACACTGATAAAACCTTGAACAGAGAAAACTAACATTGCAAGAGTTCACGCTATAGCCTTATGAACCGATCACTGTAAGCACTTTTTAATGAGTTTTAAGCACAGGGAAAAAAAATGAACATTTGAAAAATCTGTAATTCATGCAAAAACTAACCATAAACAACCAAGAAAACTAACCTTGCATGAGTCGAGTTCTGGCATGAAGGAAGTGAGGAGGAACTGGGTGGAGAGGAGATTACAGTTTTGAGGTAAAGCCCCTCTGCGCGATGCA
Organism: Polypterus senegalus; assembly: GCF_016835505.1. NCBI lineage: Eukaryota > Metazoa > Chordata > Cladistia > Polypteriformes > Polypteridae > Polypterus > Polypterus senegalus. The sequence goes on along the minus strand of NC_053163.1, from coordinate 122,402,589 downwards.
CGTCTGACCGAGGACAATGTACTGTACAGGGAGAGACTGAACACGTGCGTAAATCATCAGCACGTACGAACCGGAAGGGAAACAAAATAGAGCACAAAGAGTTCACAGCAAATGCACAAGGAGAGACTGAATCCGTGTGGAAATCATCGGTGTATATGAACCGGAAGGGAAACTGGTTTGTTCGTCACCCGAGTGTGTGGTCGTGAACAGATGCAAAAGTTACGACTTTTTGGTCGTAACTAGATTTGTACGTGTTCCGAGACGTTCGTGACCTGAGGTTCCACTGTATTATTATTATTGTTATTATTTCTACACTTCTGACTTTGTATTTTTAGTGTTTTGTACATTTTGCAGTAGAAAGATGAGATTTAATAAAAATATTATTTTTCAAGCCAAAAACCTGCAATGCTTTTCACAAGTTTTTTTGAGAGTTTAAAGGTTCTTAAAATATTCCCTAAAATTCTATCTGGACCAAATGTCTTATAGACATTAACTCTTTAAAAGTTCTCCATACATAATGTACAGTAACAGAGCAGGATGAACCATTAGAAGCTGTGAGTAATCAAATGACAGGCTGTTTGTTATCACAATCAAAGCAGAAATCGAAGGCATTAAGTTAATTGAGGACAGAAAATGTAAATTCCTTTGGATTACACTTTACTTTGTAACCTATTAGCATGTGTGAACTCTTCCAAAGTTTCTGTGAGTCATTATTACTGGTGTGCTCAGTTTCCAGTTTAGCACTGTACTGATGTTTAGCCACTTTAATTACTTATCTGCACTTCTTGTATTTTTCACTTTTGTCTTCTCACAATGCATTGTTGCAAACCTTTAGCAAATTTCTGATTTCCGCAGTGATCCACATTTTTAATTAGGAATTATGTGAACTGTTTTTATAAGTTCAAAGATGTCTGCAATTTTGATGAATCCCATTAAATTTTGCATACTTATCCAGATCTGATTTATATTCTCCAAATATTTGCCAGTTTACAAAATCAAAGCAGTCCTTCCGTTTTTCCATGTTACTTTAGTCCAGCACTGAATCTTTTTTCTTTAGTCCTCATGCTACTGTTTCTTGTTCTTGAAGATCTGATTGCACTTTCTCCTAAAGGAGGTGCTGGTGTGGCTCATAGAATGTTAAACTTTCTCCTCAAAGGTTGTGTTCTAAGCTAGTTGGCTGCAGAGATATGCAAAGTGGTCCAAACTCCACAGAGTTCTCCAGAGATGGTATTTCCTTACAGCTCAGTTACATGGCACGTGACTTGCTTATAATGAACTTTGGCTTGTCCAGTGTTATAGGACAGACCCTTGCAATCCCCACCATAAAGGTTAAGAGAAGACTGGAGTTCTTTCGCACGTTGGCTAAAGGATACAGTTATCTGCATACTGGAGGTTGACAATTATCAGCTCAGTAACTTCTGTCTTAGCCTCAAAGTGGTGAAGGATGAAGAGCTTCCTGTCAATCGATATTTGGTTGTGACATCACAAATAGGACAGTTGGGAAAACAGAAAAAGAATAATGTGGAGTCAAATGGTGTGAAGTATAGATGCAATGACACTATCGGATGTACTTCTAGACTTTGATATTATTTAAAATTTATGGCTAAGATCCTGCAGCATGGTGGAGAGCATCCTCAAAGAAATCTAGGGCAACAACACTATGCCCTTTTGTTGCAGCAGTAAAGCAGAATTACAAAAGCAAGGCTCCTGGCAGACAAGACTTATTCTGTCTTCATTTGGCAGGCAAATCTTCAATTTTTAATTAAACAATTCAAACAGCAAAAAATATTCAAAGGATTTCTCAAGTAATTTAATATTTTTCCTTCCAGACCTCATCCAAATCCATCCCTTCTGGAGGCAATCAATAATACAATGGATTAGCTGAGGGGATCAAGGAACAAAAGACCTGAAAATAATTAATTAATATAATCCTAATATTATTGCATAGCTGTCATTTTAATGTGAGAACTTATTTAAATTCAAGCCAGCAACAGAAATGGCATTTTATGTACAGTAAGTTAAACTCAAATATATATGAATTATATATTACATTAATTGACTTTATAACAAAAATAAATAATGATTAAAATTTATCAGACTGAGCAGAACCACTTAGAATGAAACATGAAACCCCAAGAAATACATCACGAAAGTGAACTGACTGGTAGTGATGTGGAAGGTTAAACTATTATTTATGAAAGTTCTTATGACTTTTGTAGAGTGCTATGATAATTTACAATTCAGTCAAGATTACTCAATTTTGTATTATAATATAGTACAGACTCCAACTTCTGCACATTATGTACATTCTCTTTTATCATTGATTTTCCAAACCTCCCAAGTCCAAAAACAGTTAAGTAAATGAGAAAAATATATATTGCGGCCACCAGGGGGAACACTGGCACCCCAAACCCAACACAGACACTAGGCCCAAGTCTTTGCAAAACACGTTTTATTTAGCTGTGGGAAACGCTTTCCTATTGTTTCCTACCAACACAGCACAGCCACAGTACCAAGCACATGCTATAATAGAGGTACACAGCCATGTCTTTTCTTCCTCCTTGTCCTCCCACCTCCACACTTCCATTGGCAAGCTTTGTCTCTCTATCTCCCGACTGGCTTCTCAAATAGTGGCAGGCAGATCCTTTTATGTGATTCTCAGAAGAACTTCTAGTGTCCTGAAAGCAGGCCCAAGAACACTTCTGGGAAAGGCTGGAGCCCCACACATGGCAACCAACAGTGCTGAGTCACAGAACTCCAATTCCCATGAAGCCTTGTGGGAATCCATGGCACTGCCGTAACCCAGGGGGACTACCATCTAGCTGCCCAAGGAAGGTACTGTCCTATATATATACTCTCCCCTGGTCCTTCCAGTTCACAAGGCACCTCAGCCACGTAAGTGTAATGGCCTTCCGCCACTTTATATATGAAAAAGTCATATGAAAAAGTTTGGGAACCCCTCTTAATTCTTTGGATTTTTGTTTATCATTGGCTGAACTTTCAAAGTAGCAACTTCCTTCCAAAATATGACATGCCTTATGGAAACAGTAGTATTTCAGCAGTGACATTAAGTTTATTGGATTAACAGAAAATATGCAATATGCATCATAACAAAATTAGACAGGTGCATAAATTTGGGCACCCCAACAGAGATATTACATCAATACTTAGTTGTGCCTCCTTTTACAAATATAATAGCCTCTAGACGCCTCCTATAGCCTTTGATGAGTGTCTGGATTCTGGATGGAGGTATTTTTGACCATTCTTCCATACAAAATCTCCAGTTCAGTTAAATTTGATGGCTGCCGAGCATGGACAGCCTGCTTCAAATCATCCCACAGATTTTCAATGATATTCAAGTCAGGGGACAATGACGGCCATTCTAGAAAATTGTACTTCTCCCTCTGCATGAATGCCTTTGTAGATTTCGAACTGTGTTTTGGGTCAGTGTCTTGTTGGAATATCCAACCCCTGCGTAACTTCAACTTTGTGACTGATGCTTGAACATTATCCGGAAGAATTTGTTGATATTGGGTTGAATTCATCCCACCCTCGACTTTAACAAGGGCCCCAGTCCCTGAACTAGCCACACAGCCCCACAGCATGATAGAACCTCCACCAAATTTGACAGTAGATAGCAGTGGCTTTTCTTGGAATGCGGTGTTCTTCTTCCGCCATGCAAAGCTCTTTTTGCTATGACCAAATAACTCAATTTTTGTCTCATCAGTCCAAAGCATTTTGTTCCAGAATGAATCTGGCTTGTCTAAATGAGCATTTGCATGCAACTAGAGACTCTGTTTGTGGTGTGAGTACAGAAAGGGCTTCTTTCTCATCACCCTGCCATACAGATGTTCTTTGTGCAAATTGCGCTGAATTGTAAAACGATGTACAGATACACCATCTGCAGCAAGATGTTCTTGCAGGTCTTTGGAGGTGTACTGTGGGTTGTCTGTAACTATTCTTACAATCCTGCGCATATGCCACTTATGTATTTTTCTGGCCTGCCAGACCTGAGTTTAACTGCAACTGTACCTGTGGCCTCCATTTCCTGATTACATTCATTACAGTTGAAACTGACAGTTTAAACCTCTGAGATAGCTTTTTGTAACCTTCCCCTAAACCAAGATACTGAACAATCTTTGTTTTCAGATCTTTTGACAGTTGCTTTGAGGATCCCATGCTGTCACTCTTCAGAGGAGAGTCAAAGGGAAGCACAACTTGCAATGGACCACCTTAAATACCATTTCTCATGACTGGACACACCTGCCTATGAAGTTCAAGACTTAACGAGCTAATCCAACCAATTTGGGCCGCCAACATTGTAATTTCTTCCGATAAATCTTCAATTCTCTCTCTGAAATACGTAATATCTTCGGCAGAATCCATTTCATCGGCAGTAGTAAACATTTTTCTAATTAATTCTTGTGCTATCGATTCACCAATCAGTAACTAGAGGGCGTGTTAGAGCCCACCCTCTCAACTTTGACGAGTGAAAGTGATAGTTTTATTTCAAGCCGTATTTAATGACGGTTTGCAGGAATGTTACGGACAAAATGAAATAAATAAATAAGCAACGAAAAACATATTTCGTGACACATTTATTTATTTATGCTCTCATTTCATGACATATTTATTTATTAAGGCTCTCATTTCTGATCTCTAACCTCTCTCTCTCTCTCTCATTTCTCCTAGGGCACGAAGTAGAAAATGGCCGACAGTGGGGTAACTCGCGTTGAAATCGTAATTGAGGAACTCCAAGCACTTGATGAAAAGATTCAGAAACTCCTGTCCCGACGGAAATACCTGAGAAATCTGAAGGCCCGGCTGTTGGATAAACCGTCCTTGCCATCTGGAACCGGCGAAACATCAACCCCGCGTTGTGCCGACCTCACCCCGCGTCTCGTAGGAGCGCGCGCGCTGCTGACCTCGGTGGATTTCAGCTATGCAGGCGGGGGTTCAAGGCCAGAGCACCTCCATCGGCACAGGCGAGCATTTTATCTCAGAACCGGTTTGACCCTCTACGCGTCCCCATTTCGCCTTCAGCACCTGGTGATGTATTAGTGGTAGGTGATTCCATCGTTAGAAACCTTAATGTCGCATGCCCTAATGCAAAATCGTTTGTTTCTTGTTTTCCCGGTGCTCGTGTCCGAGATGTAATGAAACGTGCGCCAGCAGTCTACGAGAAACACAAGGAGAGGGCAGTTGGATCAATCGTCTTGCATGCCGCGTAAACGATATAAGGCACCGACAATCAGAAATCCTGAAGGCTGACTTCGCAGCTCTGATTAGAGACACGAAGGAGAGGACCCCATCGGCAAAGATCTTCGTTTCGGGTCCACTACCTCTCGTCAGACGATCCAACGAGTACTACAGTCGTCTGCTAGGGTTGAACAACTGGCTACAGGGTTTCTGCAAGAAGAAGGATGTCGGTTTCATCAACAATTGGAATCTCTTTTGGAAAGGCGCGTCTCTTCAAGCGTGATGGCCTGCATCCGAACAGTTTCGCGCCGGGTCCTCTCCGAAAACATATCGAAGGTAATTCGTTTTCTTGACTATCTATCTCTGCTCTTAACCCCTTCCGAAATAATACTGCTGTGCCAGGACATGATGAATGTTTAATAGAGTCTTCCGTTAAAGTTCACACCATTAATACTGTAATAAGCAATCTCAATGCACGTAGAAAACCTAGGAAATACGGCATAAACTCCAATAATCTAATTAAAATCACTATTTTAGAGGAACAATGTATTAAAACTATAAAACAGATCACAGATTAAACAAAAATATACACAGAGCGGCGCTAATAATAATAATTTAGTTCCTATTCCAAATAACAATAACGCACATAGTACTCATCTCTGCACCTCCGAAACATTAAATATGGCACTATTAAATGTTAGAGCTTTAACTAACAAAACGTTTTTTATCAACGATCTTATTAGTGATAAAAAATAGATCTTATTGCACTAAATGAAACATGGCTGAATTCAGATGCGCGTCAGTTTTAATCGAATCTGCCTCCGGATTACAGTTTTACTCATTCAAACCGCCAGGGAAAAGGGGGCGGATTGGCTAACATTTACTCGAGCGATTAAAATGTAAAGATGTCAGTTTTGGTAAGTTCAAGTCCTTTGAGTATCTCGCCGTTGTTATTCATGGAGATTCTCAAGTTCTAGTACTATCCGTGTATAGACCTCCTAAATATAACGCGTTTTTGAGGAATTCTCTGACTTAATGTCAATTTTAATTACTAACTATGACACACTCCTAATAGTTGGCGACTTTAATTTTCATATAGATAATCAGTGTGATCTAAAAGTAAAAGAATTTATGAACCTCCTGGATTCTTTTGATTTGAGACAACTCATAAATCAGCCTACACATAAAGCAGGTCATACATTAGACTTAGTGATTACTAAAGGACTGAAAGTTGATATAAAACAGATCATTGATATTGGTCTATCAGACCATTTTCTTCTACTTTTAATATAGAAATAATGATAAAAACACTCATGAGAAGCATATTGTTAAAAACGCTTCTTTGATTCGCAGCAGCTTTAAAACTTACAAACATTTTAAGCAATCAGTCCGTTTATAGTGCCAGCTATAATAGCGAGGACAATGTAAATAGTAAGGTGGAAAGATTTAATTCTAAAGTGAGAGCTGCTGTTGACATAGTTGCACCTGAAAAGACAGTGAAAAAATCTTCTAGCATTGTATACCATGGAAGACCCAAAGAGTGTCTGATTTAAAGAGAACATGCCGTAGAGCTGAGCGTCAATGGAGGAAGACTAAACTTACTATCCACCACGAAATATTAAAAGTCAAAATAACAGAATACAATAACACTGTCCGTCTTGAGAGACGCTGCTATTTCTCAAGATTATAAATAACAATGCTAGTAATCCCAGAGTCTTATTTTCAACAATTGATCACCTACTAAACCCAGGTAGCTCAAAGGAATGCCTCCTAAGTGCTTCCAGTGAAACCTGTGAGGCTGTCGCTGTATTTTCAATCAAAAATTAATGATATTAGAAATAACATAGTATATCTCCCCAACACTAAGGATCCCCTAAACCCCAACATCCTGTTATAAACAAATTAAACTCTTTCACTAGGATAGATTTACCTGATTTACAAAAAATAATATCTCAATTAAAACCCTCCACCTCGTCCTTGACCCGATACCAACAAGGGTTTTTCAAAGAAGTATCAGGCGTGCTAATTGATAATGTTCTTGACATAGTAAATTCGTCACTAGATACTGGGGTCTTCCCAGACTGTCTTAAGACTGCTGTAGTTAAACCCCTACTTAAGAAACATAATCTTGACCCTCGCTCTTGAAAATTTTAGACCCATCTCTAACCTGCCCTTCTTAAGTAAAGTTCTAGAGAAGGCAGTCATTATGCAGTTAAATGACCACCTAAATAAACATGCTATTCTTGATAAATTTCAGTCAGGTTTTAGAACAAATCACAGCACAGAAACTGCACTCGTTAAAGTAGTAAATGACTTGGGTAAATGCAGACAGAGGCCATTTATCTGTTCTCATCCTCTTAGATCTGAGTGCTGCATTTGACACCATTGATCACAACATTCTTAGAAATCGCCTTAGTCAATGGGTGGGCCTCTCTGGCAGTGTCTTAAATTGGTTTGAATCCTACCTGACAGGGAGAAAATATTTTGTTAGTTGTGGGAATTACAACTCAAGACACATGATATCCAATATGGTGTTCCACAAGGCTCTATCCTGGGTCCGCTGTTATTCTCAATCTACATGCTTCCGTTAGGTCAGATTATCTCAGGGCACAACGTGAGCTACCACAGCTATGCTGATGACACACAGCTGTACTTATCAATAGCACCTGATGACCCGATTCTATTGATTCACTAACACAATGTCTGACTAGTATCTCAGAATGGATGAATAGTAATTTTCTCAAGTTAAATAAAGAGAAAACTGAAATTTTAGTGATCAGCAATAATGGATACAATGAGGCTATTAGAAATAAACTGGATACATTAGGATTAAAAGTCAAGACGGAGGTAAAAAGCTTAGGGGTGATTGTTGACTGTAATCTGAATTTTAAATCACATATTAATCAGATCATTAGGACAGCATTTTTCACTTAAGAAACATAAGTAAAGTTAGACCTCTTATATCACTGAAAGATGCTGAGAAATTAGTTCACGCGTTTGTTTTCAGTCGACTAGATTACTGTAACGCACTCCTCTCAGGACTACCCAAAAAAGATATAAATCGTTTGCAACTAGTGCAGAATGCAGCTGCTAGAATCCTAACTAGGAAAAGAAAATCAGAACACATTACTCCAGTTTTGATGTCACTACACTGGTTACCTGTGTCATTCAGAATTGACTTTAAAATTCTGCTTATGGTTTATAAAGCCTTAAATAATCTCGCCCCATCTTATATATCGGAATGTCTGACACCTTATATTCCAAATCGTAACCTCAGATCCTCAAATGAGTGTCTCCTTAGAATTCCAAGAACAAAACTTAAAAGAAGTGGTGAGGCGGCCTTCTGCTGTTATGCACCTAAAATCTGGAATAGCCTGCCAATAGGAATTCGCCAGGCTGATACAGTAGAGCACTTTAAAACACTGCTGAAAACACATTACTTTAACATGGCCTTTTATAACTTCATTTTAATCGTAATTTAACTTAATCCTGATACTCTGTATGTTCAATTCATCATAACAACTATTCATGGTGGCTCTAAAATCGGTACTGACCCCTACTCTCTTTTCTGTTTCTTTTTCCGGTTTCTTTGTGGTGGTGGCCTGCGCCACCTCCACCTACTCAAAGCTTCATGATGCTCCAACAATGATGGACGGATTAAAAGGAAGAAGTCTACGTGACCATCATCATCATCAAGCCCTTCCGTGAGAACCCTAAATCCAAAGAGGACTGTTTCATTTATGTTAGGTAGAATGCCCAGAGGGGACTGGGCGGTCTCATGGTCTGGAATCCCTACAGATTTTATTTTTCTCCAGCCGTCTGGAGTTTTTGTTTTTCTGTCCCCTGGCCATTGAACCTTACTCTTATTCGATGTTAATGTTGATTTATTTTTTATAATTATGTCTTTCATTTTTCTATTCTTTAATATGTAAAGCACTTTGAGCTACTGTTTGTATGAAAATGTGCTATATAAATAAATGTTGTTGTTGTTGTTGTTATTTCATGACACATTTATTTATTTATGCTCACATTTGACAGTACTTTTATTTATTTACGCATTTATTTATTTATTTCATACTGTCTGAAATATTCCTCCATACATACATACATACACACATATATATATATACACATACACACACACACATATATAAACATATATATACATATACATACATATCTACATATATACACACACAGCTATTTCGTATCAGTGCAATACGCTGCTTGTTAAAACGGATAACTCCCGCTCTTACGTGCAAGTCTGCGTGGATATTATGAACTATCGTATTTGTTCAAGTTCTATTTAAATTTTAAATAGAAGGAATTTTTATTTAGTCGACAGAAATATCTTTGGTAGGAATGGTAAAAACAGACAGGAATATTATTCATGAATAAATCAACTCAAACCTTAAATAACTTAAAAGAACAAACATTCAAATTTCTTTACTCTTATGTAAATTTATATAAGAAATAAACTTAGATTTTAAATATCCCAAAAGATTTTGCTCTCCATAAAAATATATCCTTTCAAAATTATACAAATTCAAATATGAACATGCTGCATAACAAAACCTGGAAATATAAATAAAATGTGTTCCTTTCAGCAATAACAAATCAAATCATTAAGTTGTCTTTGCTCTTATGTCATTTTAGAGCTGGACGCCTGGCATCTATTTTTGGCAACAGGTTCGTTTCTGTTTGGTGTGAGGTTCTGTGTTGTGGAGATTCTCAGGATGGATTGCAGGTGCTCATCAGTGAGGTGACTCCTGTGTGCTGTTTTGTTAGTCTTTATCACTGAGAAGAGCTTCTCACACAGATATGTGCTACCAAACATGCACAAGGTTCGAGCCAAATGTAGACGGACTTTTTTTGTTCTTAAAAGTCACCAAAGCGCCGTGCAAACTCAGTGCGCTCGGTTTATCAGCAAAGTGCGTATTTGGGAACACCGTAGTGACGACTTGGTTTAACATTACTTGGCAACAGGGAAAGTTGCACTGGTGCATTTGTGTCTCCCATAAAAGCAACTTCACTTGAAATCACTTTGTGATTGTGCACGGTAAAACGTCCGCTGGTGTCAGATTCTTATTTAATTCTTCTGCTTTCTGTATCTTCTGCATTGCATTCAGGTCTTTCAGCCTCACTGATGAGCACCTGCAATCCATCCTGAGAATCTCCACAACACAGAACTCCCTGATGTTTTGTCTCATAGTGCCGTCTTAGATTAAATTCTGTAATTACAGCCACATTAGCTCCACAAATGAGACACACGGGTTCAGTAAACATATACTCAGCCTCCCATCGGTTTTTAAAGGCTCTATTTTCAGAAGCAACTTTTCTCTTCAGCATCGTGTGAGCTAGCTTCGCAATAACTTGCAGCATCATAAGCTAGACTTGATTAACGCGGTAAGTGTTCGGCAAGGCAGCTGAAGCGCTGCATTATGGGATCTGTAGTTTATTGTGTTACCAGCGCTTCATATACCCGGCCATTAATAACAATAATACAGTATATAAAATGATCTCGGGCGGATATAATTACACGCCGGGCGGATGTGGCCCGCCCTTGAGTTTAACACATATGGACTAAATAGAACTTGAAAAGATATATTTTTCAAATGTGATCGCAATTCAGATAGAGTTGACGCGCACTACAGCCTGCATGCCTCAATAAGCCTCGCTCTTACTTTTTACCGTTCATCTAATGAATACACTGAGTATGGCTTTACCAAAACAATCATTGATGGCGAATAAAGTATCCATTATTCGAGTATGTAGATCGGGATATATATATATACATATATATATACCCGCGTATCGCAGCTGAGAAGTAGTGTGTTAAAAAGCTAGAAAAGAAAAGGGAACATTTTAAAAATAACGTAACATGACTTTCAATATACAGTATTTGTTTTGTGAGTGTTACTGAGTGTTGCTGTCATCAAGGATTTGATTATCATTATTTCTTTCAATCAGGTTTGTATTTGTAGGATGTGTTGTGTTCAAGTTACATTCCGTGTTTGTCAATCGTTGTAAAGATGACAGGTTTCATTCATCGATTCGTTTCTTACTGCATCAATAAACAGCTCGTCTTCTTCTTTATCCGAGACCTGACACACTGCATGCACGGGTTTTTTTTTACACTGTCTTCCTTTAGCGGGACATTGACTTTTTCCACCGTGTGCTTTGTTTCCACAGTAGCAGCATTTATGAATATGCTTGTATGTATCAGACGCTTCATATTTTTTGCTGCCTTTTCAATTGTGTAATTCGGTTTTTTTCAGCTCTTTGGAACTGTTGCTTTTTATCTGTGCACTGCGTCCAGTTCACGTGAGCAGCTCGGTGTACATGCATCAAGTTCCCCAGTTGTGCTGGTGCCATCTCGTGTTATGTCCATGGCTGTATTTAATGTTACCTTAGTCCTGGCACTTAAAACTTTCTCTCGCAGTTTCGCTGAGTTTGTGCCAAACACCACGCTGACCATCTCATCTTCCTCTGCATAAGCACAGTCCTTAACCCGTGAATATTTAGTGGAGTTTGCTATTGGATTGCCGCTGACGGACGGCCTTATATGGGCAGGCACTAAATTACAAACGCCAGCGGCAGCCTGTCTATGAACTTAATTTAAAGTGTAGGTTTACATCGTGCTTTGTTTCCGAAGTAGCAGAACTCATCAATATGGTTGTATATGTCACTCGCTCGCTTCTTATTGTTTCGCTGCCTTCTCAATTATATAATGCATGTTTTCTTCTGCGCTTTTTGGAGGTCTTCCTGATTTTCTATGTACTGCGTGATTACGTGTGAGGCGTGATGATGTCACACGAAACTCCGCCCCCACGGCGTTCAAGCTCATCTCCATTACAGTAAATGGAGAAAAACAGCTTCCAGTTATGACCATTAAGCGTAGAATTTCGAAATGAAACCTGCCCAACTTTTGTAAGGAAGCTGTAAGGAATGAACCTGCCAAATTTCAGCCTTCCACCAACACGGGAAGTTGGAGAATTAGTGATGAGTGAGTGAGTGAGTGAGTGAGTGAGTGAGGGCTTTGCCTTTTATTAGTATAGAAGATATATATATACTAGCAAAATACCCGCGCTTTGCAGCAGAGAAGTAGTGTGTTAAAGAAGTTATGAAAAAGAAAAAGAAACATTTTAAAAATAACATAACCTGATTGTCAATGTAATTGTTTTGTCACTGTTATGAGTGTTGCTGTCATCAAGGATTTGATTATCATTATTTCTTTCAATCAGGTTCGTATTTGGAGGACGTGTTGTTATGAAGTTACATTTCATGTTTGTCAACTGTTGTAAAGACAACAGGCTTCATTCATCGAAGTGTTCACTACCGAAATCGCTACTCGTGAATGAAAGATGTTTAACAGGCATTCTCGGTATTAACTTGTGCTAAACGTACCATGGTGTGATGTAAGGGGAGTTGACTGTAAAAAGGCAAGGAGGCGCGTATTTTGAACGAAAAGGGAGAAGACAGCGAAGGAGCGTAAAAGTGAGAAGGAAAACTGTTTAAATAAAGAGCTAGGAAGATGAATGGAAAGAAGCAGCCAGCGGTAAAGCAAGGAAGTCTTCGTAATAAGGACAGTTCAGTGCACGAAAAAGGTGTAACAATAAGATTGTTAAGCCTTAAGATAATGATCTCGCACGGAGGATTTAGAGAGACGCAATGGGAGAAGTATAATCTGAACCTCTCTACAGTTTTGTTTATTTTCGGGTTGTAATGTTCATCAAATTTACGTATCATCTGGTCCAGTGGCGGACTGTGCATTTCACACCTAGGCCTTCAGTAGTGCTCCGTCTGAATCAAAAACTAATTTATGGTTATAAAAACCATCTTAATATGCAGAAACACAGTATAAAGAGCCGCTGCATCGCAGATAGATAACTCCTGTAGCCACAATAAATGCCTTTATTGAATAGACAAACCAGGGGTGAACAAGTTCCTTTCTACTGCAGCCACAGCCGCGACACACATAAAAAACATCAATAATAACTCATAAACTTGCAATATTATTTAGGAAAATCGCAAAATTTTACTCACCAAAAATTCGGATTATTTGTAAACAAAATCCATCCTCCTCTCTTTCCTCAAAAACAGTTTAATTACTCTGTCGTACAGATTATCTTTGTGCTTCAGTTCCATCAAAAAGTCCCTTTCTATCACCATCGAAGCTAATGCTGAAAGTCGAACCTGCCCTTTCGTACTTCTGGCATAAGTTTTATTTGCTTTAGGGCTGAAAATGTCCGCTCGACAGAAGCAGTGGACACGGGAATGGTCACCACCAAATATACCAATGTGTACAGCTGCCCCATGCTCTAATTCAGATTTTTCTGATGAAGGAAGTCAAGGAGATCAGTGGGAGATTTCCCTGCAAAATCATCCATGGCATACATTACAGTCAGTTCTGTTTTTAGCCGAGACATGTATTAAACTGGAGAAGGCTGCATGCGGGAAATTTTTCTCGTATTCCAGAAACTTCTGGGGGTCGAGGAGCGTGACAAACATCAGTTTTTCGTGGTCTTGAAATCTGTGTCTGGCAAATAATATTGTCCAGAATCCTGCCATGGAGTTTGCAGTAGTGTACGCGAGGATCTTGCGCTTGACCTCTTCGTGCGCTCGGAGCGCCTGCGGAGCGTTCAGTGGCCTCGTAGAGTTACTCATATCGGCTTCTAACCAATCAATGGGTCTGAATACAGGATCTGATTGGTTGAAGCAACAGTTTAATCGACATTTATTTTGTGTTAGAGGGCCTGTAGAACAGATTGTGAAGGTGTCTTTGACTTTGACTCTGCCTTGCAACAAATGATGGCTGAAATGTGATTGGTTAAATGCTTTAATACGAAATTACATGCCTGGAAGCAGCACAACCATTGGAAAAGCTATGAAAGGAAGCGGACAGACTATTTGGAATTTTTTAATAAGTATTCATGGACAAAATATAATTAACATCAATTTGTGATTCAGATATTTTTTAGGCCAGCAGAGAAGGCCTTGCAGGCCCTGACGGCCCACCACTGATCAAGCTCATGGTTAATTCATCAGGTCTTACATCACCGGTCAGCGCCTGACACAATTCTCTGCTGCTCTCTCCAATAAGATAATGCAAATAATCTGACCTTAGTGTTTTCCTCTGCCTCCGGCATTGCAAGTTCTTTGTATAATGTGAACTCGTCCTTCCATGTTCTCCATGACCGCCAGGTCTTTAGCATTGAGGCTTTATACCCTGTGTCTTCTCATTAAACTTGCATCTCGCGAATATCTCATGCGATCTTGCAATGTCCACGGCTTTATTTAAATTTAGCGCAGACCCGGCACTTAAAAGTTTCTCTTGCACTTTCGCTGAGTTTGTGCCAAACAATATTCTATCACTGACCATCTTATCTTCGTTTGCATAAGCACAGCCCTTCACTAGCAATTTTAACTCCGTTAGAAAAGTCTTATTTATACCCTGTGTCCTCTCAGTAAACTTGTATCTCGTGAATATCATATTTGTCTTAGGCATGACAAATGCCAGCATGTCTATGAACTTAATTTAAACTTAAGCTTTACACCTTGCTTTTCTATTCATTTGCATAAGCACAGTTATTCACCAGCAATTTTAACTCCATTACAGCAATTTTAACTCTGTTAGAAAGTGATCAAAAGTCTCGTTTACACCCTGCATTTTCTCATTAAACTTGTATCTCGCGAATATCGTATTCATCGTAGGCATGAAAAACCCCAGTGGCAGCGTGTCTATGAACTTAATTTAAACTTAAGGTTTACACCGTGCTTTGTTTCCGCAGTAGCTGCACTTATGAATATGCTTGTATGTGTCACTCTCTTCATATTGTTTTGCTGCCTTCTCAATTGTGTAATGCATTTTTTGAACAGGTTTCATTCATCGAAGTGATCACTATCCAAATCGGTACTCGTGAATCTAAGATGTTTAATAGGCATTCCCGGTATTAAATTGTGGATTTGCCTGCGAATATTTAGCGGCAGTGTGTCTATGAACGTAATTTAAACTTAAGCCTTACAATTTGCTTTCCTATTGATATATGTACAAAGGCTTGTTCAGCGTCAGAGGGTTTCCGAAGTAGCTGCACTTATGAATACGCTAAGCACAGTCCTTCACCCGTGAATATTTACCTTATATGGGCAGGCACTCAATTATGTGGGAGGCGTGATGATGCAGGACGCAACTCGGCCTCACACGGCGATCGAGCTGCAGGCTATGGCCATTTATATGGACGAAAGTCGTTTCCAGTTATGACTGTTACGCGTTGAATTTCGAAATGAAACCTGCCTAACTTTTGTATGTAAGCTGTAAGGAATGAGCCTGACAAATTTCAGCCTTCCACCTACACGGGAAGTTGGAGAATTAGTGATGAGTCAGTGAGTGAGTGAGTGAGTGAGTGAGTGAGTGAGTGAGTGAGTCAGTCATTTAGTCAGTCAGTCAGTGAGGGCTTTGCCTTTTATTAATATAGATATATATATATACACACACACACTATATACATACACATTGGATTCAGAAATTATCCAGACCCATTTACTTTCTGCACACTATATTGCATTGTATATTTAATTTTAAATGGATCTACACTCAATGTCCCTCAATGATAATTTGAAAACAATTTTTTTCTTAAAGGTTTGCAAGTCTATTAAAAATCAATCCCCCATTAATGTAAGTATTCATACCTTTAATTCATTAAATTTGCAGAAGACACACCAGGATTTGGGCAGTTTATCCCATTCTTCCTGGCAGCTCTGTTAGATTGGATGAGAAGTGTCTGTAAACTGGCATCCTTTGGGTCTCTTATAAGATGTTCTATGAAATTTGATTCTGGGCTTTGGCTGTGCCAATCAAGAATAGTATACAGAATAGTCCTGACTGTATACTTTTGGTCATTGTCATGCTGAAAAGTGAATTGTCGCCCCAGTCTGTAGTCTCACTCTGGAGGAGGTTTTCTTTGAGGACCTTTCTCTATTTGGCTGCATTCATCCTTGTCTCAATTCTGATCAGTCTTTCTGTCTCTGCTGCTGAGAAGCATCCCTATAGCAGGATGCTGCCACCACCATGGTTTACTAGAGGGATGGTATTAGGCAGGTGATGGGCAATGCCTGGTCTTTCCCAGACATAGTGCTTGAAGTTCTGACTAGAGAGTTAATTTTTTACCTTATCAGACCACAGTCCTTTAAATGCCACTTGGCAAACTCCAAGCAGGCTGTCATATGCCTTTTACTCTAGACACTCTACTTTAAATGCCTGATTGACAGAGTCCTGCTGAAATGAACATACTTCTAACAGGTTATCCCAATTCAGAAGAGGACCACTGAAGCTCTGTTACAGTGACCATTAGATACTTGTTCACCATCCTGACCAAGGTTCTTCTTGCCTGGTTACTCAGTTTGGCCAGAAAAGGAAGAGTTCAGGTGGATCCAAACTGTGCTTCTAAGAACACTCTGTAGACATCTGCAATAAAATTGTGGTGACACATAGATGATGTCATGTCCAGCCTGTACACTGGTAATGTTAGTGCTGTGCAGGGTGGAGGCAGAGCCTTTGAGTTTTTCCCAGTTGATTCTGGGGTTCATCAGGGGTGTCTTTTTGCTCCTACTCTGTTCACTGTTTGCATGGACTGGTTGTTGGGCATGGTTGTGGGGTCCAGTGGCTGTGGGGCATCTTTTGATGAAGAAAGATTCACTGATCATGACTTTGCAAATGATGCTGTGATCTTCGTGGAGTCAATGGAGGCTCTGACCAGGGCTCTCAAGAGACTGAGTGAGTCTGAGTGTCTGGGTGTACGAGTGTCTGGGCTTGCTAGTGTCCTGGATTAAAACCAAGATCCATGCCTTTAATGACCTCTTGAGCACAGCCATCAGCAGTGTGTCTGTCTGTCTGTGGAGAGAATGCTAACCAAGTTGAAAGGTTAATTTACCTCGGCAGCAACATTCATGTCTCTGGTGACACTTCTTATGAAGTCAGTAGACGGACTGGGAGTGCATAGGGGGTCATGATGCCTCTGGAAAGGGGTGTGTGGTGCTCCCGATATCTTTGCAAAAAGAGGAAAGTCCAAGTCTTTAAAGTCCTCGTGCTTCCTGTCTTGCTCTATGGTTGAGAGACATGGACGCTATCCACTGACTTGAGATGTAGACTGGACTCCTTTGCTACTGTGTCTCTAAGGAGAATCCTTGGACTCTGCTGGTCTGACTTTGCGTTGAATGAGTGGTTGCATAATGAAGCACATTATCTGCATTGTGAGGGAGCGTCAGTTATGTCACTATTGCCATGAGGTGTGATTCCTTGAGGGTGATCCGGCTCACAAGATCCTCATTGTTGAGGGCCCACGTGACTGGACCAGGTCAAGGGGATGCCCATATAACACCTGGCTGTGGCAGATAGAGGGTCTTTTCCAGAAGGTGGGAGCGGACCTCGTGTCTGCCTGGGGGGTTGCCAACCAGGATCCTGAGCCGTTTCATTGTGGTTTGGGTCCGGCAATGTGCTGTACCAGAGCATGCTTCTCAACCTGACCTGGCACATAGATCAATGCAGGAGTATAAAACCATTTTTGAAGCTGTGAGAATTCCTTGGACCACATGTCTTGATTTTTGGCCTGACATGCTGTGTGAATAGTGGGACCTTACATATACATCTGTTTGTCTTTCTAAACAATGTCCAATCAATTTAATTTGCCACATGTGGACCCCAGTCAAGTTCTAGACACATCTCAAGGAGAATTAAGGCAAAGAGGATGCACCTGACCACTATCTGTAGTGCCAGAGTAAAGGGTCTTATATAAATGGATTTCATTTATGTATTTTTACTACATTTGCATACTTTTCTGAAACTATGTTTTCACTCTGTCATTATGGGTTATTGAGTATAATTTGATTGGCCACAATGTAAAATTTATCTATTGAAAATTAAATCTACAACACAATGAAGTGTGCAAAAGGTGAAAGGGGTCTGAGTACTTTCAGAAATCACATTATGTCTGTTCCTTTCAGTCAGGCACAAAATGAGCAATAACAACAGGAACGTCTTTTGAGAGAGAGAGAATGAAGATTAATCTGTACATAAGATGTCTTAATTGGAAGCATGGCAAGATGAAGAGGAGGACATTGCTTTTATCATGATGGAGAAATCTGAAATAAATATATTGCTGGCTCACTTGAAGCCATATGCATCATGTATTCTTTACACAGTTACATAAGGAGCTCTATGAGTAATCAGCATTTGGTCTTTTGATAGGTACAAAGTTCCTCCCCCTCACTCAGCACAGCTCGGCAGCCTACAGACTCTGTCAAGCTTGAAACAAGGTGAGGTGATTGAGTACCTAATTGCTAGACAAAACCAATAGATTTCACATCCATTACTCTGTTCAAGGCTGGCCTTTAAATTCATTATGCATTTCTGCTGCACTGGATATGAGGCAGAGTGCATTTATACCCAATTCCACAGGGTAAATGTAGAAAACAGATACTTTACAATAAATGCATCCTTAATATGGTATAAAAACTGCAACATGCATTAGCATTTTATCAATAAACTGTAAGGAGAAAACAGAGAAAAGAAATCAATCAAAAGGCAGAAGCAGACTGAGTAAAAAGAAAAAGTTGAACAAAAAATGAAAGTAGAATTTTAAAAAGGCTTATTTTTCATATATATTGTCACAGGAGGCTGGGGGTCAGACCCAGCCGGGACGCCTGGAAGGACAGGGAGGTGGCTTATATGTCCCCCTAGGCCACGAGCGGGCAACCGCCCTGGATGTTGTGGGTACCATGGGAAAGAAGCAAGGAGACTGGGGTGAAAGGCCAGTTCCAGGGGGCGCCCTGAGTGGCGTGGAGCCCGGGAAACATACACTTCCGCCATACCTGGGAAGGTGGAGGAAGATCCTTACAGCAACGCCCGGAGTGCTGCCGAAAGGACGTCATTAGGCACCTGGAGCACATCCGGATGGAAATAAAAGGGGCTGCCTCACTCCAATCAGAGAGCTAGAGTCGGGAGCAGGAGCAGAATGAAGCTCCTGGGAGGAGAGGAAAGGTGGCCCACGGAGACTGAAGGAGAGGCTTGTGTGAAGGGTGATTGGTGCTGAGAGCACTGTGTGCTGTTTTGGACTTTTGGTAAAAATAAACGTGTGTGGCATTCGACATCCGATGTCTCTCTGTCTGTGGTCGGGCTGTTTATCACAATATATTTTACTATTTGTCTTTTCGCATAACCTTTTGGGGGTCAGAGCATGGGGTCAGCCATTGTACAGTGCCCCCGGAGCGATTTTCAGGTTAAGGGCCTGTAGGATCCCTTCTGACAGGAACAACATTTTGAACCGGCTACCTTCCAGATACCAGCACAGATCCTTAGCCTCAACACTCACGGTATTTGTGGTCTTCTGATCATGAACTTTTCAAGTTTAAATTCTTGTTGCACACTGGGGCATTTTTACTGTCTGTGTTAACTGAGAGTCGCCTCCATTTTTATATGCAGTGCTTTTCACCATTTGGCACACTGCTATGGGTTGGTTAGTTACATGCCACTCTACTGTCACTAAACTTTTTTTTTAAGTTTTCCATACATACTGGTTTAGCATTTCAACATGATTAACAGATTTTAGACATTCCTTATCAACTTTGACCATTTCTGGCCTGATTCTTGTCCATTCAAGTGACTGCTATATACACCTGTAAACAGATTAATTGATGTTAATCACATTTGCCACTCTTATTGCAGCCTTGAAACTCTGACACCCAAATAAATTGGAACAAAATCTATTCACTCTGCTTCACTGAATATTATGAAAGGAGAGGCACAAAACAAAAGAAGAGATGGGCACCAGGGATGACCCTTTTTAATTTTAAGTTAAGTTAAGAATGGAAAAATCTGCAAAGGAAGGCTATGACAACATTGATGCGTTAAGTAGCTTTTTTGACTGAGATCCATTCCAATTGTAAAGGTCCAGACTGACAAGGACTTCTTAGGTTAGGCAGTTTATATACAATACAATACAGTTTATTTTTGTATAGCCCAAAATCACACAGGAAGTGCCGCAATGGGCTTTAACAGGCCCTGCCTCTTGACAGCCCCCTAGCCTTGACTCTCTGAGAAGACAGGGAAAAACTCCCAAAAAAACCTTGTAGGGAAAAATGGGAGAAACCTTAGGAAAGGCAGTTCAAAGAGAGACCCCTTTCCAGGTAGGTTGGGCGTGCAGTGGGTGTCAAAAGAAGGGGGTCAATACAATACAATACACAGAACAGAACAAATCCTTAATACAGCATAATAATAAAAATTTTAGAAGTACGGAGTAGAATTTAACAGTAGATGATATCACATAATAAGATTTGGATATTTTTAGAGTTCTGGAGACCTCATCCATCAAGCTGCCTCCCCATTTGGCCATTCCACGGCTGAAACGTTGCTCCAATGAAAGGACCCCTCTTTCCCATGATTCCTGTGATCCTCCATCAGGGATGACTTTACCATAGGCTGGCAAACAACTTGGCAGGTGGGCCGTGGCACCAAGTGCCACATTTGGGTACCGAGAACAGAAACAGAATAGGTGAGGGTTAGTATTCAATTATAACTATCATGTTACTTATGTTTTAGTGCTAACAACTAACAACAGAGATGCAGTCTGTACAGTTAGCCAGCAGCTCTAGTCAGGATATGCTAAACTGAAGTAATGAGTCTTCAGCCGGGATTTAAAAGCTGAGACCAAAGGGGCATCTCTTATAGCAGCAGGAAGACCATTCCACAGTTTAGGGGCCCTGTAACTAAAAGCTCGACCTCCCACTGTTATTTTATTAATCCTTGGAATCATAAGCAGACCGGCATCTTGAGATCTTAATGTGCGCTCTGGTTTGTAAGTCATGGTAAGTTCAGACAAGTAAGCCGGACCTTGGCCATTTAATGCTTCATATGTTAAAAGGAGGATTTTGAAATCAGCCCTAAACTTAACCGGGAGCCAGTGTAAGGATTTAAGAACTGGAGTTATGTGTGCATATTTTCTTGTTCTTGTAATAATTCTTGCAGCCGCATTCTGGATTAACTGGAGGCTGTATAAAGAACAGTTTGAACAGCCAGTGAACACCGCATTGCAGTAGTCATTCCTACTAGAGATAAATGCATGAATTAATACTATATACTATATACATATAATACTAAATGATTATACAGAGGCAGAAGTAGTGAAGTAGCTGGTGTTCACAGCAAAATTGACCCCCTTTGTCCTTCAGACCATCCTCCTGCACCCTAAAGCAAACAGAAATTGCATCAGTGACAGTGGCAGTGTTACATCCAGATCTTTCCCCGTATTAGAAGATGACCCCAAACTGGTGATTTGTGCTCACATTTGTGATAATATGATGCCTTTTTTAATCTGAAAGGAACCCAAAAATTTAAAAATAATTTAAAATTTATGCTGTAGAAAATGACTACATCTTACAGATCTCATTTCAAGCCTTTCAGTAGCATTGTGGAAACATTCCACAGGGATTTTGGATGGTGATCACTGCAGTAAACTGATCAGCTTCAGTTGATGAGTTTTTTTGTGACATTCTGCATTATCCTGCTTTAAATATCTGCTTGAGAAGATGAGACAATAAAGGAATGCACATGGTCAACAACAATGCTTTAGTAAATATCAACCATCACAAAGATTCAATTACGATCGGTAATGTGTGCCAGGTAAGCATTCTACACACCACTGCATTACCACCAAGTGCAGCACTGACACAAGACAGGAAGGCTATGTGGATTCTTACTTTTTAGGTCAAGTGCTGGCTTAATAATATTTTGTCTTTAACTGCTGTATGTTCATCAAGGTCCACCACTTTGTTCATTCAGAGATAGCCTTCTGTGCATTACTAGAAGTATTGTAATTTCAGTATTGGTGGCCTATCCATTATCTTCAACAAGTCTGGCCATTCTTCCTTTAGTTTTAAATCAATACAGCCACTGCTGATTAGTTTTATGTTTATCATGCCATTCTCTGTAAATTCGAGAGAGCACAGTTCATGAAAAGACCAGATTGAACCTTTTGTATTAAATGAGAAAATACTTCTACTTAAAGACCCCCAAGGCACTGTGCTTACCCATTACAAAGTTCTAATAAAAAAAGCTGTCATTTAAACAGAATTTAACCCCAGGCAGCAGCTCACATAGTCACCATTTAACAATAATGTAAGCGTTCCTAAAAAGGTCTCCATACTTTTGTTTCCAGGTTATTTTGTCTGCCAGCTTACAGAGACTTTGCAGCATTGTATCTATCAGACTTGTGCTTTGGCCCCCCATGGATGTTGGCCTCATTGTTAGCGTGTGAGATGAGACTGGGTTTCTCCACAAGACAGCACAGTCTATCGATCTGCACCTTAATAGAGCAGGCGAGTGCTGTGCAACTTTCATAAACAGAAGGCATTAGAAGAGCACAAATTCACACCTGTTTATGTTCTGAGCATGGGGGCAATCTGAACAAGTAGGACAGAGATATTCAAAACTGTGCAAAAATTACTGTACAATCGTCATGACAGTGTAGTGGCGTATCGAAGTCTGTATGGGTATCTCTGTATCATTCTACTGCAATTTGCTGTTCCCTGTTGATAATGTTTACAAGATTTGATGAAGAAGATGAATCTTCATTCTCATCGACATAAAAGTAGAGAAAGTTACATGACAGCTAGGACAGGTTGTTAATTTTCAGAGGATGACCAAATGAAAGAAAAAGCATATAGCTGGCTACATAATCAACAATTAAACATTATTTTTCATGAAGAACCTTTGTAGAAGATTAGTACAGTAAACAGTATAAATGTATTAAGAAAGTAATAAATATGAAATGTGTGTTGTGGAAATATTTTGAATAATCTTTACAGCTTCTTCTAATATATAAAGCTGAATGAGTTGTTTTATGCTTTTGTGTGTGTTTGTCCAAAAGCAAATGCACACTGCTGAAACCTATCTCAACCAAGTTTTGTACAGGGGAAGACTGTAAGCTATGCTTTGTTCCAAATTGTAATAAGTGTCCCAACTCCAACCATGGGCACCACTGGGTACCTCTGCTTGTGTTTTTCTGGTATGCAAATCCTCACACATTTTGCACAGATTCCTTAATTCAGTTCTGAAATTATGTTGATTAGCCCTACCCAGGGTAGTGCCAATTGGTGTCATCATCCCAGACTGCGCTGGCTACCCATATAGGAAGTACAAGTTGTCACACACGTGCAACTAGGAAGGAGCTGAGTGGACCAAGTGGAGGTAATTACCTGTGTCATTCAGGATTGACTTTAAAATTCTGCTTATGGTTTATAAAGCCTTAAATAATCTCGCTCCATCTTATATATCGGAATGTCTGACACCTTATATTCCAAATCTTAACCTCAGATCCTCAAATGAGTGTCTCCTTAGAATTCCAAGAACAAAACTTAAAAGAAGTGGTGAGGCGGCCTTCTGCTGCTATGCACCTAAAATCTGGAATAGCCTGCCAATAGGAATTCGCCAGGCTGATACAGTAGAGCAGTTTAAAACACTGCTGAAAACATATTAATTTAACATAGCCTTTCTATAACTTCAATTTAATTTAATTTAACTTAATCCTGATACTCTATATGTTCAATCTCCTCAAAATAACTATTCATGGTGGCTCTAAAATCCGTACTGACCCCTACTCTCTTTTCTGTTTCTTTTTCCGGTTTCTTTGTGGTGGTGGCCTGTGCCACCTCCACCTACTCAAAGCTTCATGATGCTCCAACAATGATGGATGGATTTAAAGGCAGAAGTCTACGTGACCATCATCATCATTAAGCCCTTCCGTGAGAACCCTAAATCCAAAGAGGACTGTTTCATTTATGTTAGGTAGAATGCCCAGAGGGGACTGGGCGGTCTCATGGTCTGGAATCCCTACAGATATTATTTTTTCTCCATCCGTCTGGAGTTTTTTGTTTTTTCTGTCCCCCCTGGCCATTGAACCTTACTCTTATTCGATGTTAATTAATGTTGATTTATTTTGTTTTCTTATTGTGTCTTTTTTCTATTCTTTATTATGTAAAGCACTTTGAGCTACTGTTTGTATGAAAATGTGCTATATAAATAAATGTTGTTGTTGTTGTTGTTGTGGTGGCGAGGTGCACTAAACCTATCTCTGTTATCTCTACAGGCCAAATATGTGAAAACCGGCACCTAGACTGACATCAGTGACTTCCAGTTCTGACCAGATGACATCACTTCCATTTCAAGGCCATTTTCCAAAACCTCATCAGTTCAGTCTTGCAACTCAAACCAAACAGATCATTCCTGTTTTCAATACCCTTTTGCAGCCAGGGTCAATATATGGGTAGCTGCCCCAAACCTTTTTTCATGTGTTGAGACTACTTCTTTTACAAAGAGTAAAGAAAAACTTAATAAACAAGGACTGTGGCTAGCAATATCTGCTATTTCACTCCCCAAAGACAGCCCGTTACTGCAGCCCACCTTTTTGGTAGCTCAAGAAGCCTCAGCAGGCATTGCAACATTCAGTTGTATTTCCACTTCCATATAAAAATTATGAAACAAAAATATGATAGGGAGTATAAAAGTATTTCATAAAAGGAGAAGTGTGTGTCAATCAAATACTTCAGCAATCACTCTGCTCTGGTGGGAGACATCTGCATGTTTAAAAAGAAATAAAGCTGCTTTATGCTTTACAATAGCTCATAAAAGACATCATGAGTTCTCTCTATTATGTATCAAACCTAACTGGCAAGCTCTTTAAATGTATTTGTCTTAAATGCAGATTTAAAAAATAATAAATATCTATTACTCCTATGTAACATGCAGATTATGGCACTGACTGCAGTCTGACACATCAACCCTTCTCCTTCACTCTGCGTCTTTTCAAAGCAAAAAAATAACACTCATCCTTCCCACAGGATACAGAATAGTAAAAATCCAAAAGGAAGGTCTTACATTTCATCCAGGGTGTTCTCCCTGTTTTATGTTTATTTTTCTGCTCTGTTTCATTTTTGTATCATTTTTCAGGTATTCATCGTATTTATTTATTTTTGTTGCTTCCTATGAATGTATTATGTACTCTCCTATGTTCTACATATTTTGTGAGTGGAGCCCCAAGCGGTGGGGACAACTTATTATCACTGCTGTAGGACCACCCTCAGCTATATATATAGTTAGTGGCAGAAGAATGGGTCCTTCAGGGCTTCATTGTGAGTATCGACTTTCTGGTTTGCGGATTTCTCTTACTTCTTTTTCTGTTTCTGAAGTATTTTTTGTAGTTTAGGATTTGTTTGCTGTGGATTGCCTTTTTAGGCAAACCCTTTACCCACATTTTTTGAACTCCTAATAAATATTTCTTCTTTCATGAAGATGTTTGTTTTGGACTTGTCTCATCTAGCCAGATGTTATGTGGTTCCTCACCCCAGAGTGGCATTTTTTGTATTATTGTAATTTCCTGGATATTTACAGTATATATTTTGAACTATTGAAGCAAAAACCCTATTGATTGTAAGCTCTCAAACACACAAAGTTGGGATAAGCTGCAGAAAGGTTTGACTGAGTTGCTGAAAAATCAGACTACATGGCTGGAGTCATAGGAGTGTGTTGTAGCTGCCTCCGACTTGCCAAGATTATGTAAATAATGTCTACGACAGAAGGTTGCTGGAAAACTTGTGTAGTTTGACAGGGTCTTGACAAAGATGCTATCCTGGTTGTGATACGAGTAAGAACATTTGCATTCTAGTCTGAATAGAGCTTACTTTTTTCCAGCATGATTATGGTGAATTGGGGTTTCCTATTAATGGCTATATATTATTATTATACACTATATATTACTATATATGAATTACTGTACACTCTTCATGACAGCATGCTGACGTCCTGAGGTTTATATTGGTATCTCTGAATTATTCTACCACAATGTGATGTTCCTTGTTGATAATGTTTACAAGATTTGGAAAAATCTTCATTTTAAAATGAACTGCCATGAATAGGCAGAAATGAAGTGTGGACCGGATTTAATATAGCAGGGTAAAAAGACTTTATTTACATTAAAACAACAAGGTTAAGTGAAATACATATTTCACTTTGAATGTTGTGTTGAAGAGTCGAATCAAACTTTTCAAACATGTTGTTAGCCCAGTATGGTGACTGAAGAGGGGTAAGATTTATAGGTTGATAGGGTCATTATAGTCACATGTACGGAGGTCTTCCTTTTATTTACTGTACCTCTTACAAACCACAGGTTTCAGCCAAGATCTTCAGCTGTCTCTCCACCATCTCATCTTGGATGAATGTTCATCAGCTTAAACTTAACCTTTCAAAGTCAGCAATCTTGTACTTGCCCTCTGATTCTCCTTTCTCAGATCTGTCTCTAAGCATCTCCCTTGAAGATGTCGCCCATTCACGATCAATCATAATCAGAAATCTTGGTGCGACTTTTGACTCATTGCTCTCATTCATTGAACATATATCTTCAATGACCCACTCCTGTTGTTTCTTTCTCCTGTCACACACGTGCATATGGGAGACTTAACTAAGGGAAAAATACATAGTCAGGGGTTGATGAAGTGTAGTAATGTCTTTTCTCCCTCCTCTGCAGATCACCAGAAGGTAAGGCCACCTAAACCCAAAGACTTTTGTCACTTCTGTCTCCAGACCACGCCATCTTACTGACCTCACATTTGTTGGTCCCCATTGGACCCTCTTCTTCCTTCCCACCACCTATAAAGCCAGCCACTTGCCCCAGTCAGTCAAATCTTGGACTCAGTCTTTTTAGACTACTCTATATTCCTTTCATTTCCAATCATTGTTAATAATATACAGGGTGGAATCTCAAACCTTTCCCTTGTCTGTTGTGCTCTTTTACACTTAATCATTTCCAAGGGATTTGACCTATTTTCACTAAGTCACACAGCTTCTTTGTAAGGCACCGGTTCTCTCTTGGCTGAACTATAGAAACTTTCTCCTGGTGGGACTTCCTCCAAGTGCTGTCAGACCTCTCCATCTCCTCCAGAATGCAGCTTCTCGACTGGTGTCCTTGGTTCCTCGTTTCACTCCTACTACTCCTCTGCTTCTGTCTCTCCACTGGCTTACTGTTTCTGCAAGGATTAAATTCATAACTCTTGTTTTGATCTACAGTTCTCTGATTGGGTCTGCTCCTCAATATCTCCAATCTTTGGTCTCTCCATATGTCCCTTCAAGAAGTCTATGTTCCACCTCTGCTTGTCCACTGACTATTCCTCCAGTTGCTAGATGTGCCAAGACTGGAGAATGTTTCTCCAAGTTTATTTCAAAGCTGTGGAATGATCTCTCTGCACCTATTCATACTGCACCCAATTTATTTGTGTTTATATATCTTTTGAAAACGGACCTGTTCATGAGATATTTTGGATCTGACTGGCTTCTCTCATACAGGATTGCTGCTGTTGTGCTGAAAAAGCGTTTAGGATACTAATATTTGTCTTAGTCTTGTCACAGGTATAATTATGTAGTAGTAGTACATCTCAATCTTACTTGCTTGTTTATCTTGTTCTCTGTTGCTCTGATGCTTGCACCTTCATTCAGTAAGTATAACTACCTTACCTCAAAATCTCTGCATTACTCAATTAAAATGCAGAGGTAATTGGCAGGGAGGTGACAGATTACTGTTTGTTTCCTTTTTTGTTCCTTGACCCCCTCAGTCATTCCTGTAACAGCTTGAGCTCAGAATGCAGCACAGTTTAACTCTGACAAAAAATGTATACTGAAGGTGAAACTGTTGAGTTTTAGAACTCCGGGGAACTGTTCAAGGAGATACTGTATGGGGATGAAACCAAGTCAGGAAGACTGGCCAGTGACTACACTGTACAATTACTAAAGCAAGCAAAAGAGTTTTGTCACTTGCTCCCCAAGGGGCATAGGCCACATTTGAAAGTAAAGAGTTATTTTAAAGGTAATTTGCAGGATGTTTTCATTCCCTCAAGACAGAATGAGGAAAAATGGTGCAGGACAGCAGAAAGAATTATATAATAACTGCAATTCAAAAAAGGTCACAAAGGCAGTTACAATTGTTAGTGTATCCTTCCACATGTAGTTTTGTTTATTCAGGTCTGGCTCAGTATATGAAAGCACATCCCATGACTGAACACAGGACGATGTACGACCTGGCCTAGAGGTGTCCTAAGGATAAATAGGTAATGTCAGGAGGGGAAGAAATAAAGAAAACGCAAGACGACATGGCTTTATTTTGTGTCTGTTCATACAAATGAAAAAAAAAGGATACAGTAGGACTTGAAACTGCTCTCAGTGACAGGAACTGTAGGAGCATTTAGGTCTTTCAGCTTTCTGAAACTACACAGTCATGGAGGCAAGTCACTTACCAGTTCATTTCCTTTATTGTAACTAGTGGGCTTTGCCCCATGCTGGGTTCGCTCGCCAACAACCCCGGCCTGTGCTACGCACCAGTCACTTCACGTCTCTGCCACTTGCATATGTAGATTTTACTTTAACCAAACAACAAATCTTTTAATTCTTGTGGATAGGCCTCTTCATTGGGAAGAAACACATCTTTTCCCTGATGGCAACATGAATTAAACGATCTACAAGTTTAAATCCGAACAATATATTCAATCTCTTTTCACTGTTCTGTTATTTCACTGAGTAATAATTTCCGTTTGCAATCTTTACTATCATTTTTTGATACTTTCGAATTTTAGTACTTTCATTATCTCTAACCTGCTCTGCATGTGTATCGCACCAACGTTTTTGAATTCTTTACAACGTTCTACTTTGTCATCTACTCTTTGTCATTTATTTCCGGCTCCGGGCATGGTTAAATCTCTTGCGGGTATCTCTCTGAAATAGTCACGTCTCATCCCAGGCTAAAAAGTCTTGTCTCCTCCCAGGTTTTTTTTTATAATAGAGAAATATGTGGTATAATAACAGTGAATTGAAGTCAGAATCTAAATAAAGTGAGTAAAGTTTTGACATTTATGGATGGTGCCAGACTTCGAGGGATGTCAAATGTTGATTACTCAGACGTTGGACAGTCTTCCAAAATTCTTCCAATATTCTTCATCTTTCAAGGAGACATGTGGAAAGTGCTAAAGACAGATAAAGAGAAACTTAATTATAAATAAAGGATGTGCAGCGGTGACATACTAGATGCCCAACTCTGAAAAGACTTTAACATTAGTGTCACCTTTTCACTATCAAGCAATCAGCAATGCCAGCAGGTATCAGGATTTATAAAACATTAATTGAGGACTTTTCAATGGCTTGCTTTATCTTGCTTTCCTTATTTTTTCTTCCTGACATGTTTGCCATTTATATTGAATTCACATGACTAAATTAAGTTTAAGTTCTGGGGGCTTTTCTTGACCTTGACCTTGACTTCTAAGGACTGCTTTTCACAGCATAGTTTATTTAGGGCAAAGGAACTTATAAAATCAATAATTTTGTAGTTTTTAATTGATTTAGAAGAATGCAGGGATCTTTGCTGTCCCATTTGATGTTGTGATTTTTGCTGTTAATCAGTGGCAAAAAATTGCAATCAAGCATATTGATCAGGTTAGTTTTAAGGATAAAACATAACCTTCCATTATGTACATAGCTAGGCAAAGCTAACATTATATTGTAGCCACGCAAATACCTATGCAAACTTACAATTGACATTAACACATAAACACAATGATATGATAATACATAATTCTTTACATGTATATATTGCTTGTTTCAATACTTTATATAGTAAGTGGGAAGCAACTTCATTCACCATAATGTGGATAATGCAATGGCAGCCATCTTTAAACAAGTACGTTCACCACACATTAGCTATTAGATGATGAAGTGGTGAGAGAGATAGTTAGCCAATTAGAGACAGGGGATGATTAGGGGCCCGGAATGATGAGGCTTACGTGAGCAGTTTAGTTAGGACATTGGGAAACACCCTGCTCTTTAGGAAGGATGTCCAGGGATCTTTTATGACAACAGAGAGTCAGGACCTCGGTTTTATGTCCATATTTACAACACAGTGTCCCCATCACAGAATTGGGGCATTGGGATCCACGTTCAGACCACAGGGTAAGCAGCCCCTGCTGGCCTCACCAACACCTCTTCCAGCAGCAACCAAAGCTTTTCCTAGATGGTCTCCCACCCAAGTACTGGAGGGGCCCAAACATGATTAGCTTTAGGTGGATCACCAGTTCTGAAGGGCAAGTGGTACGGCTGCTTTTGGAAAAAAGTTTTTTTTTGCTGCAGCAGGTTAATAATGAAATAAATTAGCCGCAGTCTGCAAAAGATGTTCCGCAAACCTGTTACTAGTAGCAGAGCTCCAGCAAAGAAATTTGAAGCAGAAAATAAACATTTAACAGGTTTATAGTAACCAACATGAACTGTTTAGATCAACAGGTGGAAGAAAAATAAGAAAAATGTGTCAACAATGGCAGCAAAACTGAAACATAATCACTGTCACGTTAGATTATCCTTAGAAGCCAAGACATTAACACATACAACATGAAAACTGCTAGGAAGAATGGGAGCCGATGGTCAGACCTTTTTCATTTACAAATGGAAGTTTACTTTTAGAAATCAACCAGCTTTACCTTAAAGAAAGGTTATCCAAACTTGAATGAACTTATCTCAAATAAACATATACCACATTTCCTTTTCAAATCAGGGTGTTTCAGTTTATAGTTGACATGTTTTAAAATCCTGTCATTTCTATGCAGTTTATCATTTCTAATATCTGTTTAAATAGGTCTTATTCACTTGTTTTTGCCTGTCAATGTGCAGCTCTTTGTTATTTGCCTTTTGGGATTATGGCTCTAATTTCATTTCCTTCCTTTAGTTTTTTTCCCTTCATTCAGCCGTACAAATAACAACATCAGGATACAAAAGAAGGATAAAAGCAACTTGTCATATATTTATTTTCTTTTCTTTCAAAATCAATGTCAAGACTGATAAAGAAAATTCAGACAAAGAATACAAGCATGGGACATTTTACACATCCGAATAATTTATTAATAGAAAATGAAATATCAGTATAAATTTAGAATTACCATGGTGACGTGTATGCAAACATAATGAACAAATGATAAACAAAAATGAGACTGGCCAGGGAAATCAATGAGCTGCACAAAAATCAGTTTTGCAAAGTTCAAGTCACAAGTTGTGGGGCCAAGAGGGTCATCATATTATGAAGAAGTGCAAGGGGAAGTCTGATAAAAATGGGTAAGCAGCCAATAGTTGTTGCTCCATTAATGTTGGCTGCATGACTCATTTTGTGTCTACTAGTGTAAATAGTGATTAATTTTGTCTTTACAATGCTCAGACTCAGCTTGTTGTCATTGAGCCACCTTGTCAGAGCTTGTAGGAGGAAGCAGTAGAACTTTTCTGGAAGAAGCACAATTTACTTGAAGTGATTTAAAACAGGGCTTTTACAATGTCACTTTTTCTTTTCTATATTAAAACAGCCTGCAATGTTATAAGCAAAACGTACCTTACTTATATTTGTTTGTGTATTAGGATAAGAATTGCTTGAATATTCTGATAATTGTTTTAAATAAAAGCTGTCAAAGGCTAAATGGCATTGTAAGTCCAGAGTTTCATGAAAACTGCCATGTGGAATGTGGCTTGGTGCTATGCCGAGAAGAGATAAGAAACCATTATGGTTATAAAGCCATGTTTCTCTACATAGACCCCTGCTTCTAAATGAAAAGTTACACCAGCTCACTATAGCTTGTCCTGCTGCTGATCTCAGGAGCATAATTTAACCTTGTGAGCTTAGAAAGGTGAAGCTAGTCACCTTATCAAGGCAGGAAGAATGTAATTTTTATGCACCCCAGGGAAGAGGCAGTGCACCACCTCAGGCAACTTGGAAAAGTGACTGGTACTGGGCCACAAGCGCCCAGGGAAAAACGAAGTAAGGTCAGTCGATGAACTGGATAGGAGTCTTCTACCACCAACATGCCTGAGGGACACATGCAGCGCAAAGGAGAAAAAGATGCCAACAGTGCTTCCTGAGAGACTGAACATCTAACTGTATCGGGTTGTATGGTGCGGACTGCCACATCTTTGTTTGCTTTCACTTCCTCTTCCTCATTCACATTTCTGTTTACTGCCAGGTACTAAGTGCATTAGTTAGGCCAGCAGGTGAGGAAATGGGCACTCCAATAGATTTGTATACAGTAGCATGATATGATAATCTTTAAAGAAGCTTTAGAAATAACAGCATCTAAGGAGCAGTTAACAATATCCAGTACAATGTAAATTAATACCTCTGAGACTTCTTGGAAGAACTTTGTTGGAATCGGATCAAGCACACAAGTGTGTGACATAAGCAGAGAAATTATTTTCTGCAGTTCAGATGAATTTATTAAAACAAAGGTGTAGAACTGCAATACAAATATTGTAGCTCTGCAAGGTTTATGTTTGCTGTTTGCATTACATTACTTATTATATTATTTAGTTTTTCTTTAAAATATACAGCAAAGGCATCACTATTGGTTTTTGCTGTCTCTAAAATGAATTCTGTTGCAGAAGCTGAGTTAAGACAATCGATAGTAGAAAATAATACTCTTGGATTACGTGAATTTTCATTTATGAATTTAGGATTTATGTGTTATTCAGCCATACTATCATTCACAATTTCATAATGTACAATCAATGTTTTCTTCCTCCATTTTGTTTCAGCTTTACGGCATTAAACTTGCAAAAAAACTGGATAATATCATGAAATGTTTTTCTGAGGCTACTTTGTTAGCTGCCCTCTCAGTTTACAATTAAAATTTTCCACCTTAATATTTATATCAGTGGCTATGTCTGGACTGGTACTACTCACAGGCTAACTGGTAAGAATACTATCGAAGTACAAGGCAGCCACTGAATTAAAAAAAAGTCTTTTAACGTTTTTTCAATTCTAGGCACAAGTAACGATACACTAAAAAAATATACAGAAATGATCTGAAATTCCAAGATCTAAAGTCCATGTCAGTGCGATATTAAAATCTCTAGAAATGACCAAATGTGTATGATCAAAGAGTAGGACTTTAGGGACTTGCCAAATTTGACTTTTTTTTGTGTTATTTTGGCAAAAATAAGTAAATGGGATTGTTAAGCTTTGTTGGGTTGAATTGCCTGCTCTCATTAAAGATGTTGTACTGTGTTATGCATGCAACATGCAAACAGACACAGAAATACACACAGATATCAAACCATGAGTGGTCAAATTGTGCTCAGGTATGGCTGAACCATGCAAATGTCTTGAAAACATAAATTCAAAGTTTCAGACCCACTGCAATATTTTCTCTTTTACTACTGTCACAAGTACAACAACATTTATTTATATAGCACATTTTCATACAAACAGTAGCTCAAAGTGCTTTACATAATGAAGAATAGAAAAATAAAAGACACAGCAAGAAAATAAAATAAGTCAACATTAATTAACATAGAATAAGAGTAAGGTCCAATGGCCAGGGTGGACAGAAAAAACAAACAAAAAAAAACTCCAGACGGCTGGAGAAAAAAATAAAATCTGTAGGGATTCCAGACCATTAGACTGCCCAGTCCCCTCTGGGCATTCTAACCAACATAAATGAAACAGTCTCTTTGGATTTAGGGTTCTCACTGAAGGACTTGATGATGATGGTCACGTAGACTTCTGGCTTTTGATCCATCCATAATTGTTGGAACATCATGATGCTTTGAG